>NW_027526422.1:63335612-63608790 GCF_048455015.1 Haemaphysalis longicornis
ATAATAATAATAATAATAATAATAATAATAATAATAATAATAATAATAATAATAATAATAATAATAATAATAATAACGTAGCCCAAGGGTGATTGTTCAAGGCAAGCGCCGGTAAATTTCCGCGTTTATCTTGCTGTTTCGCAGTTACATGTTCTTCGAGACGGTGATAGGGACGGGATGTCACTTCTCGCCTTTGTTTTATACAGTCCAACCAGGCATGCATGTAAAGAGAAATTATTCTTTCGCCAGCTGAAGGTTATTTTCTCGTTGCAGTTCCAGTGAAAATGCAACGCTTACTTGTTGGAACAAATGACCCCGCTGTCAGCGGATACGTCTAAGGAAAAGGCGTGACACCCTTTTTGTTTTTTCGGTCATAGCTATGAATATTAAGTTTAAAATGTTAAGTTTTCTGTATTCAGGAAAGAACAAATCTAATATTCAATGTTCTAAAGAGGCAACAGGGGTTGGGGGTTGTGTAAAGGTGCGTCTGCGACTGGAGTGGCGTCGTGGGATGCGCCTGAGAGATGGAATAAAGTGCCGCTGCAGTTGAGGCTTCGAGAGTAAGTAGCCTGCCGGCATGTACTAGTATTTCCGTTCGTAAAATAGCGTGTGTCAAATCTGCGTGTAGTAATCACTCAGTACAGCGAAATCGCTTTATTCGAAGTCGTTCTTATACTCGGTTACAACTTAAGAACGCCAACGGAAGTTGCCGCTGTGCCTCATCACCGCAGCCGGATGTTACTCCGCGCGGCGGAATAGTGCGTTACTGGAAATATTTTGAACATGGCACGAGCCGTTTCCCTGATTTTAGGGACTTAATATGCTTATAAACTACCGCAGTGACGACAAATAAACTACGTGAGAAAAGGCAGGCGTTATCACGCATTCATAGCAATCTCCTTTCAAAAACCGCGCGCTTGTTGAAATCTGGGTCCGTCGCTGAGGCGGAGTGATACCGTACATAAGCTATTGCCGTTCTTAACTGGTTCCCGAGTATAGTGCGAATTTTTCCACGGCCTCGAGTGCAGTGCAGGGAGCGCAAATCACCTCCGCATTGAACGAAGTACCGTTTATAACGAAGTCAGTATGCTGCGGTGGAAACTTCGTAATACCGAGGATTTCTTATTACGTGCGCCACGTGCAAACAGTTCCACTTGAGCCGGTCGCTGTTGGCTTAACGTGCAAACGGGCCCAATGCATTCCCCGCTCAGTTTGCAGTTGCCGGTCGCCGTCGTCGTGCATGACGAATTCCTCACCCTCCCGCGCGCTCTGCATACACGCGCATATCGCGGTCCACTCTTCAGAATCAGCCGCCTGTTATGCCAACGTCCTCCTTGCCAGTGAAAACTGAAACTGAAAAGTTTCAGACTTCGCCAGCCCTCCGCTCGTTTTCACGGCGTTCTTTTTTTCTTTTCGATTTTATTTCCGTTTCTTGCGCTGGCAGATATCTACTCTTGCGCCGTATTTTTAACCGGGCTGGGTTGCGGGTTATCGCCACGCCAAGAAAAAAGATGCCTGAGGGGAGAAGAAAGAAAACCGAAGAAGCAAAAAGAAAGCGTCTAGAAGAGGGCTTTGCGGATGGCCGGAGGTTATTTCTTCCGTGCCGCTTGCTTTGCTTGGCGGACCGGCAACATGCTCGCCGACTAGAGAGCGTGGACGTAGCACGGTGGCGCTCGCGCTGGGGTTCTAAACAGAAGGAAGGTGGGGGGGGGCAAGAAAAAATATGTATTGGCCGTTTCTGTCTCCTCAGGCGCCTTCGAGTTCCATACCGAAGGGAACCGTACATCTGCGTTAGCGCTGCCGCCTGAAAGTCGGTGCACCCGCAAGGCAGTAAGCATCGAGCGAGCGGCGGCTCGCGTCAGTTGCGCCACGTGTTGTGTTATGTACGAACACAGTATCGCCCACACGCGCGGCGCAGAGGGAGGTTGGTTGCTGTGACCGCTTTATGGCTTACACGTGGAAGTGTGCATATATATAAGGCGGCCTCGATCGGAACAACAACGAATAAGCCCCATGCGTTCGGAGATGCGAATTGCGAAAGCAGGCTGGTTGCTGCTTCGGAATGATGTGACCGCGGAAAGCGATAATTTTCGCGAAAGCGTTATTTGTGTTTTTGTTTTAGCGCGTGTCGCTTTATTTTTGTGCATAGCCATGCATTCCTTATGAAATTCGTATAGCTCGAGGGCGTTTTTTTAACGGTTTCTTTGGAAGTTGCGTAACGTTCGAATTTTAGGAGAAGATAATCAGGCTCTACCTTGCTCAGAAAGGGGACAAAAAAAAAAAAAAAAGCGGATGGCCGTTTTCTGGTGCCGTGAGTCGTTGTTCGTGGATTTCGGTCCCGAAAAAAATTTCCTCCTCGCGCTTAAACGCCACACGCGTGGTATAAAGAATTTCTTTGGCAATGACGATGTCTTCGTCAATATTTTGCAAGGATTGCGAGTGACCCGCACAGTCGATGTCATTAACCCTTTGCAAAAAAAATCGAGATGCACCAAGTTTGGCGTGTAGGATAGAAATTGTGCGGCGTGCATGGCTATAAATGGTATGCAGTTGACCCGGTTTCAAAATGATACTTTTGCTACGACGTCAACATGCGTTTCCTCTCCGGAGCCCTCCACTACGGCACGCCTCATCGCCTGCGTTGCGTCGGCGCGTTAAACCCTACAATCAATCAAAATCAAATTAGTATAGTGTGCGCCGTAAAGGCAAACCGCTTTAGCTGCCAACTGAAGTTACACGAGGATCTGGCTTCGTTTTCACTCGTTGTGTGACGGCAATTGTTGTATATAGGTGCGTCGCAAAGCCACGCGCATCTGCCACACCTGATGACGCTGGCAGTAGTAGTAGTAGTTGAAGAGAAAAGAAAGTCAAGACCATTGAATGTTTTAACTAATCCCGAGCGCCTCATTACAGCCTGGCTGCAATTTATTCGGTGCTTTACATCCGAAATTTGGTCGACACGCGTTCAGGAAAGACGTGAAAGGGGCAAGTAATGTCGACAATGGGCGACGTCTGGAGTGTGCGTGGGACGAATCGACGAAGAAGAAAGGTTAGAGCGACGTCTTTAAAGGACGCCTGTCCGTGATCCCGATCTCTGGGAACGAAACACCGAGCACACATCTTCATCGCATGTCACGTACGTCCGAGACCGGCTACTGCGTGTTTTTGCGCATGTTTGTCACTCATGTTAAGGAAAAGCGATCTCTCTTGCGAAGGTCTCTCGTTCTCCTGATTGTATCGCCTTCGTAAGGCTGCGACAGATGTCTATGTGCTTCTTTTTTAGTTGGAGAGCAGTGGAGCTCTGCTCGCATAGGGTTACTACATACGATGGACTGTAACTTCAAGGCTGTCTGTTCTTGTTGTGTTCGATGTCTTCGCTCCGTGTTGCGGCAGCTGTCTTTCACTTACTGTGAAGTATATCTGAGTAGTAATCGTTTTTTAAACGACGTTTGTCTTTTTTTCTGTCGCAGGTGTTTTCGTTTCGTTGGTTTTCTGCGTAACGACGTGGTGCGTGATGTAATTGGGTTGACTGAGATTTTTCATTAAAATGCTGCGATGCAGTCTCCGAATATTTTTGTGTCCTTTTCACCGGAGCGTATACGGTGCCTCGACAGGTGACAAAACTGTTGAATAATACAGAAACAACCCAGATAGCCGTTGCAGCTGTGTTTTCTGCGTCTTACGACATAAAAGGGGGCTGGCACCGGACCGAAAAGCTTGTCCCATTTTGCTGGCTCACGCGAACATCACCTTCAGAAAGTTCAAGAGGAGAGTGTGGCGACCGACGCACGGTAGAAGCGCGCATTCCGCTATCAGACGACCGAGTGCACACTGCCGAAGAGAGACAGTTGGTGTAATGCGTTTCGAGTGGGAACAATAAAGTCATGCTTCTCCCGAAAAGGAACGAAAGGCGTTTTATTCTAACTTTTTTCTTGTCCGCAGTTAAAAATACCAAGAAATTGCCGAGCGCGCACACCTGAGCGCGGGCCTTGCGACGACCGCCGGGCAGTTAACGAAACCAATAAAATGCCTAGCGCTTGTGTGTGCGTGGGTCGCGGCAAACGCCCAGCGTCCCCGGCGCATGTTTGTCAAGCCAAGCATACCCACTTAGGGAGATTGGCAAAGATTGGCCACAAAAGAAACTCCAGCGTTCGCCGTAATCGTGGCAGCACTTGCTCGGAACGAGAAAGACACGTCAGAGCGTACGACCCTTCGAGGTGGTGTCCAGTGATTATCACTTCCAAAAAAATGAAAGGAGATCACACTTCTAGCAACAATAATGGAGCCAAGGTTGCGGCAGCGAAGAAGAAGCAAATCGGCTGCAGTCGTGGACTTAAACCGTCGTGATGGTCGTGAAGGTTTCGCACAGCTTCGCTAAAGTCTACGCGTTAGTGTAAGCTCCCTTCATTTTTTCCCGCTAAAACAGAACACTGCTCGAAGCGGCGCGGAAGCATTCTATAGCATTTTAGCAGAAGTATGCCCACCGTCACACTCAAACTGCTGCTTCAGGATGCGTATTAAACAAATTAAGGAACGCACGCCTTCTTAGCTGCTTTGGCAGCTGTGAAATGAGTCGTAATTAGCGCAAAAAAAGGTGAGCCCCCTGAAAATTTAGGGAATCTACGATTTTTGTATTTGGCGCTTATTTTCGACGATGATCTGACTCTAGGAATATTGCTCTGACCGGTTTTTGTCAGACCTTCCAGCTTCTGTGGTGCCCGGTCGGTGAAATTTGAGGAAAGCATAGCAAATCAGGTCCAAGAGGAAAGTTCGCAAGGCGCCGAGGCGTTTCGCGGAGCGTGGAAAGCGCGATCCCGACACGCCGTTTTATCTTTATTTACTGTTTGACTATGTAAGATGCGAACTAGTGTCACTTTAGAGCTGCAGGAATGCACCTGATGCGCCGCGACGAGCGCAATTTCTTTGCGTTGAGAAGTCGCGTATCGTGGCAGTGATGAATGTCTCGATGGCTTCGTAGCTGCGCGAAATTTTGCTGCTGAAAGTTTACCTAAAGGCCTCGAAAGCTTCTGCTAAGCCCGTTTACATGGTGCCAATTTACCTGCGAATCCGCAGCTGCGGCGCCGCTCGTGTGGCAAAACGATCTATTTTCGTTGCGGCCGAAGTTTCGGGAATAGATCGTTTTGCCGCTGCAGCGCCTTCCGCAGATGCGAATTCGCAGGTAAATTCGCACCATGTAGAACGGTCTTTACATGAGCAGTCTTCCTAACGCAGTAAATTTCGCTTCGCTGTCGAACATAGGGAGGGGACGGATGTCATGGCAAGAGATCCCCGGTATGCCAAAATCGGCGTCAAAAACTCGTTGAACGCTATTCCCATGCTGTTATGGCAAATTGTGCGTTTTACGCATTACTGACGGCAGCTCTAAAGCAACTGTGGCTTTTGGGAAGCCATCGCCAATTCCAGATGTACTTTTTTTTTTTTTTTTTTCTGGCGCAGTCGATAGAGTCAGAACGTCACTGGCGCAGTCGACAGTATCACAACCTTTTGAGCGTCGGGGACGGTGGCCAAGACAACCGATGTGATCCGCTAAGTAACGCTGCCAGAGCAAAAGTTATTAAAAGAAACGAAAAGTGAACAAGGTGATAAAGGATATAGGTGAATAAATCTTCGTCATTTTTTTTCAGTGCTTTTGCGTGTATGACCGGTGATCTCGAGCCACAGATATCACTAAGCACGGCTACCGGGCCGGCAACGGGCGTCGAATAAAATCTTGAGAATTATTTATGCCCTTTAAGTGCTTCGGCTCATTTTTTAAACGTTTATTGAAATGTAGAAAAAACACCCGAGGGTTTCTTGCTAGTGCATCAGACCCCCTTAGGGGTAGCGATACGTTAAGGTTCACGACGAGTATGGGTGGGAAAAAGCAAGGGAAAAATATGGGTTGAGATATGAAATGCAGGAGAGTGTCCCGCACTGCCTTCGCTAAATTAGGTGGGTAGGAGGGACGCAGGAGATCGGCTCATTTTCAGTGTAGGCATTCAAGCTCATGTCGTGCGCGTGCGTGTGGAGAAAGCTTGTGGAATGTTGTGCGCAGTGCGCACAATGAAGTGCGAGGTCCCCACGCGACAAATAACGGCGGTCGGAAACCGGGCGACGAACCGACCGAGTTGGGCCAGGCATAAAAAAGGGGGGAAATCGCGCAGAGGCGAAGGTGGGAAGAAGGAAGAAGCGGTGACGGAAAGAGAGAACGAGCTGTTGAGAGAAAGGAGAAAGATGAGAGGGAAGGGGAGGGTATAGAAAGGGGGAGAGGCGTACGAAAACGGATGCGCGATCTGCTGGCGCCGGAGCTCAGACTCGCGGGGGAGAGGGAGAGAGTCTCCGCTGCCGGCGCCGCCACTGCGCGGGGTTGACGACCTCGGTGAAAGGGTGGTGGTGGTTCTAGTGGTGGGGCAAGCGGAGGGGAAGAGGAAACAGCCCGCGTGTCGGTGATATCAGAGAGAGAAAGCCAAAATCGCGAAAAATAAATGAAAATTCGAAACGACACGCCTTTTCCCACCTCTTTCTTTCTATCTCGCCCCCCCCCCCTCCTCTCATCGCCATCTCTCTCCCTCTCTCCCCTCTCTCTCTCTAGCTATACTGTCGGAGTTTAGCAGCTGTTTAGTTTCTCTGGTTGGTCACACATTTAGCCATTCCACCCTCTAGTGTTTCGGCGTCAGCAAACAAGAACAAGAACCGAGCACGTCTACGTTTCCGCCCCTTCCTTATCTTTCCATTCTTTTTCTATTTCCGGCTTTGAGGACGTCAATTTTCGATCTACCGACCTGCTTTGTTTTCGTTTGCGCTGAATGAACCTTCTCAGAGCATTCCACCCTCGCAATCAAACAAACAAAAAAGACATGTCCTAGTTCTCTCTTTCCGATGAAAAATATTGATCCATAGGAATGTTCAAACAATTCTTCGCTGCTGTTGCTTGCAGGACCGCACCTGGTCGTCCTTGTAAGTTACTGGAAATAGGCATTTCTTTCTTTCTTTCTGTTTTTAAGCACGGAGATGCGACGATTCCGACACGGACACATTACAGCATAAATTCAGAGTCAAATGAGATCGTTAATTGTGGTCTCAACGCTAACCAATTGCGGTCTTAATTGTGGTCCTAACCATTTCGTTTACGGCTGAACGTGACTCCGAAATGATGCATGTATCGCTTAACGAGTTCATCAGCAGTGGAAGTGGGACACTGTCCAGCTCCTCTAGAGCCATGCCCCGTCAATGCGACATCGTTGACGGCATAAACAGGGGAGAAGGGTTGAAAAATGCCAGAAATCAAGTCCTCACGAGTAAGATACAGGCTCGATCGCTGGGAGAAGGTAAGCCCAAGGCAAAATTAGCGTGACAAACACGTGGTGATTCACTCACGAATATTATTGGCCGTGCGTGCGCTGTTGCGGTTAACCTTGAAGAAGATGTTGTGTGTACTTGTTGCTGGAGAGCCCAATAAGTGATGAACATAATTGTGGAGATGGGGACGGTGATAGATGCATAATTTTTGGTAAATTATGATGGTAAGATGCTTAAGAGAGCGGCGATGGTGCAGAATCGCGGCTTGTTTTTCGTTTTCGTTGGGAAAACTGTGCAATGTCTTTCAGATTCATAACAATGTTGCGGTCACTGACAAGTCAAAAGAATAAAATTGACGTTTCGGATCCCCTACGGAACCCTTGATAACAATGAAGCGAGGAAAGACGTCGTCGCGGTTTTCACGCGTTCAAAAGGCCTTTGAAAGCATGAAAACCGCGACGACGTCTTGGACAATGTCTTTCAGAGCTGCAGCATTGAGTCCAGCTCAAGCCCATTTCGACTACACTTCATGGATTGTCGGGCAAGCAAGGCTCAAGGGCAGAACAGAATGCGCAGGGCGCGAGCACTCGGTGACTACACAGCCATGCTTCCATGGTCCGCGATTTCAGCTGTGTTGAGGCGTCCGAGCAGATGGGAAGGATGGTTGGCCGTGCAGCCTAATTGCAGGCCACAAGTGCGCCTGCCTGCCTGTCCGCTGGTGCTACCGCCGCGCTACTTGGCCCCCGCCGGGTCAAGATGAGAAATCGAGCGATTTCGTGTACAGTTGCAGGTGATGCCGCCTGGCGGCAAAGCGCCGCGAACGATGGCGTACGCGCTTGACCTGGTGGAACTCTTCTCCTTTGCTTTCGACGCGATTTCGCAGGATGATTTTCATTCGGAATGAAAGACGTGAGCGATAAGAGGTTGGTATCTGTCAGCGAATCTGCGCTACGCTTTCCACGTGCATTGTAGATAGGAGCGGCCAGGTGGCACGAGTTACAGGTAGACGATGACGTAGGAGCGGGGACATTCATGACCCATTATTGATCAAGCAAGGAGGAAGAACGATCTTCAAAAACAGCTAAATGCGCAGACAATAATGTTGCATAAAGATGCCGCACACATGTAGGGGGGTTACGTATGTGTTAGACTACACTATTTAGGTAGCGATCGATGACCTTGTTGAAGTTCGGTTAAAGACCAGTTGTAAAACCTCGCTTGAGAGCCGATCCACCTTGCCAACCATTCACTTGTTGCAACGCGCAAACTTTGATTCCGTGCTTTCGAAGCTTCCAGGTTCTCGGACAATTTCTTCAGCCGACTTTCCTCCATTTGTTGTTCCTGTTCTTTGCGGCTGCTCCTTCGCGTTCGCTCTTAGGACACGCGTTGACGCAACCAGTCCCGCCGCGCGGCGGCTGCCTCCGAGGTTGCGTACAGCGTGAACGCCCGACAAGTTATCTTCCCGTGTCGAACGACAGTTTGCGTCTGTTTACCCGTGCCTTGAGACGAGCGCGGATCGGCCGTCGCATCTCGAACTTTCGAAGCGACAAATGGAACGCTGTCCTCGCGGTGTACAGCGAATGGGAAGCTGCGGCTGTCGAGTGTGTCGTGACAGCGCGGCGAGGGGACGTGGGTCGCTCGCTGAGGTTGAACGCCCTTCCTTCCGCACGTGTGGTTCACCTTGACTCCGATATGGACTGGACCTGTCGATCCGTGTGTGTGTACTTTTGAACGGGAACGCTCCGTCAGCGCCGATGTCTGCGCCCGTCCCTTTCACCGTGGCACTCAGGTTTAAGGGGAAAAAAAAAAAAAAATTATGGTTTAACGTGCCGGAGCTACATTTGGGCTATGAGGTGCGCCGCAGTGAAAGGCTCCGGAGTAATTTTCCCCACAGTGATCTTTAACGTGCGCCAAAATCTCGACACAAGGACGTTTTCGTTTTCCGTCTCCACCCGAAAAGTCGCGGAGTCGAACCCGTGTCCTTGGGCTCAGCAGCACAACGCCATAGTCGCTGAGCCGCCGCGGTGGTTGCAGCAACGCTCCGATGTCCTTGAATTGGCATCAGCTCACAGCACAGCGTTTTTTTTTTTTTTTTTGGACACAGAATGAAGCAAACATTTGACCGCACAAACGTATGTCGTGACATCCTCGTCGCCTTCGCCATTATGATGGTAACTGTGGAGAGCCCGAAGGCAACCTCCTGTTATATGGAGGATAATAACACACTTTAGCCAACACACCATAATAGTTGTTGACCGGGTTTTTTCATGTCGTCGTATGAGAGCAAAAACTCATAAACTCACAACGGCACAGGACGCAATTGGGGGAGGAAGCTGTTGGCCAACGCTCTGATGTTAGGCCTAGGAAGGAATGAAGGAATAAAGGTAACAGAAAGGCAGGAATGTCAGCCAGGCTGTGACCTAGTTTGCTATCCTGCACGTGGGGAAGGGGAACAATGGGAAAAAAAGATGAAGACAGTAAAAGAAGGGGAAGGTAAGGACAGAGTGTAAAAAGGTGTGGCTAGCGTTACGACACTGTAGACGATAAATTTCACTGACTTCATAGAGAGTAGTCTTTTGTACTACAGTCTTCTGTGCAAGTTCGTTGTTTTTAGGAAGAACAAGAGCGCTTTTGTCGCCTCGTGTGTAGATGACGGAGAAGGCCAGTGGCCCAGGATTTTCTTCTCAGAGAACGGCCGCCGAGAATCCAGCTTCCGTGGAGTTGAGGAGAGTTGCCTTCTTACCGATGGAAAGCTTGGACACTCGCATAGAACATGGCGTATGGTCCGGTGTGTCACAGACTTCACACGCCTCACTGTTTGCCATTTTAATCAAATGGGAGTAAGCATTTGTGAAGGCCAGTCAGCCCTGTGCCGCTAGGCCTAGTTTACGCTTTGGTGTATAACGGCATCAGGCGGCGCGCGCAGATTGCCCTGCAGTGAGTTTGACGCTGCTTGACACGTGGTCAGGCGTAACGTTAAGGTTAACAAACTTTAAGCCTAACAAAGTCTACAGCACTCACGGGCAAAGGCGCCCAACGCTCACCCTCTAGATTTTACCTTACAGGTCATCGCTGGCATATTTAGTTCCGCACGATTCCCTATAGGGTAATCTTCACAGACTGGATCACCCCGTAAAACTAATTCGAGACAGTCATCGACGCCTTCGTGAATAGTCAATTTGTATGGCTGAGTCAAGAAAGATGGCACAACAGCGGGCATCGTCGGTGACTTTAATGTTGACATTGCGAAACAAGACAGAGGGGATTAATTCCTGCCTTTTAAAACAACCGGTCACTGGCAGTTGTTTATTTACGAATTTTCTAATGGTTTCCCGTTTAAAGGTCTGTACATGAAACAGTTTCTTTTCTTTTTTCGCGTGTTCAAAATTTTAGAGAACTTTGCCTGTCTAACTGGGTGCCATACCGGGAGCAGCGTTCTGGCTGGCTTGCATGTAAAACACGTGTTATAACGGAACATTCCTTACAGGAAACGCCGTTATACGTGCGCTTTGCGATGCCGTTGACTAGACTTGAGGAACAAGCTGCTGACGTAAAGGGAATACTTGCAAACAGTCCCAAAAAATGGGCAAACCTTTGCATCCTTCTTATAAATAATAATAATAATAATAATAATAATAATAATAATAATAATAATAATAATAATAATAATAATAATAATAATAAATACAGTGCTGGATAATGAAGTTTCAGCCGGGTCCCTTCCTCAAGAAAGTTGGGAGAAGTACGAAAGCTATAAGTGCGTCCAACCCTCGCTAAAAGTGCGTCCAATCGATCTTCACACCTTCAAAGACCGAAATCGCGAACGAAGGACGAACCCATGCGAGGGTTTTTCGTGCACGGAGTAAACGCATCTACGAACAATCGAAATGTATACTCACATGTGACTTACGAGATAAATATATACTATTGTACTCCTTCTCCATGGTTGATGTGTGTATTATCTTATCTAGAAGAGCCTTTTTTTTTTCTCGCAGTTTTCAGTTAACCGCTTTGACACAATGGAAGCCCGGTTTCACGTACCCGCCATGTGTTCATGGATGAATGAATGAATGAATTTATTGTCAAGGAAAAAGAAAGGAAAGACCAGCAGCAGGCGTAAATTGTCACACTTAGGGGTGGACACCGGAACGCCTGCTGGTGTGGGAGTTGGGGCAGGGGTGAGATATTCATATAGAGGAGAGACAGATGATAGAGGTGACATATTTACAGAAGACAGGGCAGAGAGGGGCATATTGACAAGTTAACACACACTCACACACACACACAAAGTCTGGTCCACACAGTGACTGTGCCAGAGAGCCAAGTGCCAGGCGGAGCCCTGAGGCATCCAGGTAGCCGCCCAGCGCCTCGTGGACGCTGTCCCTCTCCGTGGTGTTGCCCCGCGGCCATAGTAGCTCGTCTAGCGGCCGAGCCCTTCCTCCCAGGGCGGCCAGCAGTTCCGGCCTCCCTGCCGCATACTGGGGGCACTCGAAGAGCAGGTGCGGCAGGGACCGGACAGGTGCGCGGCAGTGCCGGCGGGCAAGGCTGTCGGCCAGCCCCAGGCGGTGCTTTCGTTCCGCTGTCCACACCGCCCCCACGCGGAGGCGCAGGATTTCCGAACGCTGCTGTCGGGGCAGCTGTGCGGCCCCGACAGCAGCGTTATTAGAGCTTTTCGGTCGACCAGCCGGTCTATGGGGAAATGCAGTATTTTTTTGACATGACGCCATCGGTGCCACTAAGAAAGCTTTCGCTGTAATAAGTATCGCGGTCACAATCTACTGCTGGTTCAATGCGAGCACACCGACGCATGCACAATCATCAAAACTTTGATAAATAACCTATTAGTGATTTAAGCGTTAAAAGGCATTGAGTTTTGTCGCGGCTGCCGCGTATTTGGTTGGTTTTGGCAGTTATTCATCGCGGCGAATGTTATTCTCGAAACGTCTGGGCATATACTTAAGTGTAGTTCGAAGCCTTACAGGAAAACCCTTCAAGGGGGGCTTCTGCGTGCCGCCGCAGCCTGCTTTCCCGCATAGCGCGCGCGCTGTGCGACAAAGCCGACTAAAGGGAGTTTGTATACGCTGTTATTTTGCCCAGTTTGCGGTAATTCATTTCTCTTTCGTTTTCTGTAACAGAGATATTTAGCTTCTTCGTGAATTTGTCGTGTTTTTTTTTGTAGTTTATATAAGTGTCATCGAGATAGAAATTAATGCAGGCCTTTGCAAATTACTTTAGGCACCAAAAGCACAACTACGTTGCAGTAATCTTGCTTAAAAAAGAAAACACTTTGAAACGTGATAAACCACAAGTGCCGGTTGAACTGGAAACGTCGATATGGCTTTGAGCCAGGATGCCGGTTGTAGCAGGAAGAAGTGCTGCAGGTGTGCACACGATTTCCGTCAACTAAGCAGTCGTGTCGCTTTAGTTGGGGACACTGAAGCTAGCGCATTTAAAAACAAAGTGTGCACAGCAGATAAAAATGAACTTGACGTGGTTGTTGAACTGTGGCTGTAATTACCCAGGCTGATGAACGGAGCCATGAATATGCAATGTAAGTAGGGTTGCTCGTTTACGAATTTTAAATTGTTTTAAAACCGGGAATGGGGGGGGGGGGGGGGGGCACAAATCGGGTGCTATTTTTCAACCTGATGGTCGGGGAGAAATCGCTTTTTTTTTTTTGGTGAACCATTCCGACATTCGTGTTTTTACGTGTTAAATCTCCAGATGTACAAAGTAATACACTCAGTTTATTTTACCGGTAGGCATCACGAGCTTCTCAACTCTAAGGCGATCGAATTGCGGTTTGCTTCAAGCTGATAATCGAAGGGGATATCAGGCTTTTCTAGGAAATACTGTCCGATACTTGACGCTTGTTTGAAAAAGGGCCAGCGATGATTACAGTAAAGGGCATTAGTAACCTCTAAGAAATGAAACATTGCATTCACAAAAAGCTGGTCATCGATTTTTTGACGCATTCTTGTTTACGTACATTATCATCTGCATGTGCAACTTGTTGGTCTCCGTTCGAGACCTGTCCGATCGTTGAACGCTGGGGGAAAGTTCTCTCAACATCGCGGCTTCCATTATCTAGGCACAACAATGACAGTGCAGCATTTGCCTGCCTGGGGCAGCGTATTGCCGGCCTGGGTCGTGCCAATACTCGTTGAGTTCGTCAATGAGTTCGAAGGATGTGTTTGCGGGGCTTGCTTCCAGCAAGAACGGGTTGACAACGGCGGACCGTCAGCCCACGATTGCGCAGATCGCTACATTGAAAAGGTCCATTCGGGAGCAATCGGGTTTAATCCGACTTTCCTCAAACATGTTCGGGGTGTACGAATACGGTAATATCGGGATTTACCCGAAAACGAACAACCCTAACTACAAGGCAAATGCAATCAAGGGGAAAGCTGTGTCGGACAGTTCGTTTCGTTTGTCAACCAAATATTTACTTCTTCGCTTTGTGGCTCTAACACTCGATGCTGCTGAGCACGAGGACGCGGGTTCGATTCCCGGCGGCGGCGGCCGCTTTTCTGATGGAGGCGAAAAGCAAAAACGCCCGTGTGTACGAGATTTCGGCGCACGTTGAAGATCCCCAGGTGGTCGAAATTAATCCGGAGCCCTCCACTACGGCGCGCCTCATCGCCTGCGTTGCGTCGGCGCGTTAAACCCCACAATCAGATCGGCTCTAACACTCGAGAACGAATTTTGTAGATGTTTTGGCAGTAGATATAACCAGGGGAAAATGTGTACCATGCGGTGTATCTTATCAGTCAGCAGAGTACTTCAGCTTTGGGGAAGTCTTTGAAGGAAAATTAAAATGACACAAAACTTTTCGTAGATAAGGAAAAAGGCGGAGAGCCAAGGAAGACAGCGCAAACAGAATATGCAGTGCAACCGACGCTCCTACGGAGATGCGGCGATTAGAAGCCGCGCCGGGACCGGCTTCCGCCCTTTCGCAGCGTTATCGGCGAGCAGTGATAAGGCTCGGAAAACTTTCTTCTTTTCGACCCCAAAGCGGTGCGTGTCGACGGTCTACGCAGGATGCGAACTCGAGAGGGCGCACTGCAAGCCAGGAGGGTTTTGACTCATCCGGGAACCTATTTCGCATCGCAGTTCGCGCAAACACAGAGACGCATTACCGTGTCGCTCTGCAATTCATCGGTATTTGGTTTTGGATTTCTCACTTATGGCTGAAAGTATTGCGCGAACCGTGGAAGACATCACATCCGCGTGTGTTTGGGTTCGCCCCTTGAGCAGGTTTGTTGTGACAGGTACCTAATGGATCGTATTCCACGCACACGGCGCATAAATACCACACTGTTAATGCTGGCGGTAACAAACCTGTTTTAGCTGTACGAGCACAGCAGTTTAAAATCACATTGCTTCAATGTGTGTTTAACCGTAACGCAGACGTCTCAAGAGAGCTCACTGATCAACTCGCAAGAAAAAGCAGCTGAATCCTCTCCGTCCTTTCTTTTTTTTCTTTTTGGTACGCATGCCGTCGAATCTAATTTTCCATCTGTCACTTAAGTACATTTGTTTCACAATGCCAAACTTTTGGCGCTCGGTCGCGCTCATTTTCACTCATATCGAAACCTGCCTCGCTCCCCGTTTTAATCGTGCTGGGTAAAATGTTAAAGAGACGGTGCGCAAACTCTCGAACGCAGACGCGCGCGGACTGCGCTGTTGCTTCAGCCGGGCGCGCCCGGCAACACGGCAAACGGCGCTCCCTCCCCCGGGGCCAGTCAGAATTCTGTGTCAGTGTGCGCTCGCATGCAAAGTACTCGGTGTCGCCGAGTGAAGGAGCGAGGGGAGGAGATGGGAAGGTGGCGAGAGAAACAAACGCAACGAGTCAGAGATGGAGAGAGAGAGGAGGCGGGAAAGAGAGGCAACGACTGCTGAACGAGAAACAGGAAGAGAAAGAAAACGGACAGCGGGAGATGCGGACGAGCAACAACAAACTGACAGGGTTGAAGAGATATTGAGCGAGGAAGCGAGCACGGAGAAGCGAAAAGAAAAGAGCGCAGTTACGGGGTTTGGTTTGGCCCAGTCATTTGCGCGTAAAATGGGGCTACGCGCTTCCCTCCCCCTTCTTCTTCCTGGACTGCTGCAGGCTTGCGGGGAGAGGGCGTCGGGAGGAAGGAAGCGGGCCGCCCTCCCCGACTGGCGGCTTCCTCCTCCGGCGGCGGGTTCAACGACCCGACCCGGCTGTGCTAACGTCTCTCGACGCCCGGCAGCCGCGCTAACGGGAAGGAAGGAAGCCGCGCGCTGCGGTGGCGGCGGCGGCGGCGGGCGAGGGACGCGTCGTCGATCGCTTGCGCGAGCCGTGACGGCCGGTTGTTGCTGTGCGGCGTCCTCTGGGCGCCTGGCAACGGCGGTGGCGTAGCATAGCGTACCTGGCACCTGCGCTGGTCAGCGCAGGACGCGGCGGGGCGGGTGAATGCACCGCCTGACCAGGGAAGAGGAGGAAGTGTAACCCCGAGTGCACTGTTGCGCTCCTCTCGGTCATGCTGCTGAATCCCACGCGGCTGCAGTGCGCCGCGTCCGTGCTACGGTACACGTGCGCTCTGGGTCGACGCCGCCTCGTGCGGTGGCTCCACCTCCCTGCTTCCGGGCCTTTGACGCACGTAGCATGTGGGTAACTGGACGCCCAAATCAATTTAAACGTACATGGGAATAAAGTTTTGTTTGATTTATACTCCGATACCCCTATTTTGTGGCACTTGTAAACCTTTTCATCCGTTAATTTTTATTAAGAAGATGAGGACATGTCGGGGGCTGCGTTGCGTATGCGCAGTTGCATCTTCGTATCGTCTGCCCCAATTATTGGGCCGCTAGCACAGCTCACTGATAAAATGGCCGCTCTCATGACGAGGAAGTTAAAAAGGTTTATAGCGCAACGCCAAAATAAAATTGCTGGCCAGGATGGTGGTGCGACAGCGCCGAGACGACCAGGCCGGAAAGGCGTGGTGTGGACGCAAGCTTCCTGCGGATGACGACAGCACTGTGTTCTGGTTTTTGCGCTGTTACCCTCACGAATGTAGCAAGTATCTGGCTTGCAGGGAATCCGTGTTCGAAGTTACCGACCCCGCGAGGCACATGATCTCACCCTGGCGTAGTCAAAACTCGTTTCACTGCTGTCTATTACAATTGGAGCCTGCTCCCCGTTGAAGTTTTGGTGACTACTTATGTGATCTAGGCTGACATTTTGCGCTAAGTGAATTGAAACCTGGCGCTCTTGTTTATGTTAGCCGCTTGAAATGTGGGTCAAAGTATCGTACTTATTTCAATGTTGAATAAACGACGAACTTTTCTTGTTGCATGAACCGAACGCCACTCGTCTGTCGAACACGGGTATGTGTTCGTGTGTGCGTGCATAGGCGTGTATGTATGTACAGCACTTGGGCTACTGGCTCAAGTATTCGTGGTTGTGCTGGTGAGTCTCACCTGTAAAACCACGTGTGGTCCACAGCTTACGCCGATGCACGCCTCAATTGAGAGAGGAGGGACGTAAACACTCGAGACATCAGAAGTGGCGTCCTCGCTCCAATCCGTTACGCGCATTGGGCAAACTACATAACCGTCGCGGCATATACCGAAGTCGTTGCTGGAACTCCCGTGTCACGTTGGCAACTCACTTCCTACCATTTTGCCGTAAATTCTGCCCCGTCATTTTTTGATATTTTGTGTTGCCAGAGTGCCAGTCGTACTTCCTTGCCTTTCCTGATTCGTTTCGTGATTGTAACAAGTATTAAATGACAAGGTGAATGGGGAGGGGAATAGTTATTTTCACACCAAGATTCGAGCGCGTGC
Source organism: Haemaphysalis longicornis (assembly GCF_048455015.1). NCBI lineage: Eukaryota > Metazoa > Arthropoda > Arachnida > Ixodida > Ixodidae > Haemaphysalis > Haemaphysalis longicornis. The sequence continues at coordinate 63,352,725 of NW_027526422.1, forward strand.
GGTTTATTCTTCCTCACATCTGTTTCGAAAGATTTGCTTTAGTCACTGATGATGACGGTTGTCAAATACTTCGGGCAATGTGAAGGAAGAAATAACGTCAATAATAAAATTAATGTGGCATTGCTGATTGATTGTAGAGTTGAACGCGCTGACGCAACGCACGCGATAAGGCGCGCCGTAGAGGAGGGCTCCGAATTAATTTTGACCACCTGGGGATCTTTAACGTGCGCCGAAATCTCGTACACACGGGCATTTTTGCTTTTCGCCTCCATCAGAAAAGCGGCCGCCGCGGCCGGGAATCGAACCCGCGTCCTCGTGCTCAACAGCACAACAATGTGGCATTGCATCGGGGGAGTAAACAAGACACTGGGCTAATACCTACATACCTAATACCGACTCATAAATAATACCTGTTTCGTCTGTATTCATTGTTATGAACCCATTTCTGCAATGTCCCGAACTCCGAGACAGCAGTATTTGTAAATAACATGTCGCGAGATTGTACACATGCATTCTAACACCTTAGTCATAACATTGTGTTGAACGTTTGAACGTTAGTTACTTCAACTTGTATATTTAGGGCCACCCAAAGAAGCGTTGTTGCCGCAGCCGTGCGTCAGAAAGGTGCTGTCCTCGTGAAATTGCTGCCGGCGCTGCTAAAAGACAAAGACAAAGCGAGCGGTGGCTGGAAAAAGCAAGCACATAATCTGCAACATGTCGTTTGTTGTTGCGGTGCTATACTGAGCGGCGTGTGTTGTTCGCGCACAGGCTCTCGAGCGGACATTTGTTTGTCAACAGTTTGCCCCCAAATTTACTGCTTTGGAAGTTGTTCAACCGGGACGTCGGTGCATGCATCAAGAGAAGCTACACCGCTGGAGTTTTTTTTTTTTTTTTTTTTCTCATTTTCCGCGGATCTTTCACTGGCCGGGTTTCCACTTCGCGAGTTCGGCAGCCAAAACAGTTTTGTCGTGCACGTCACCGCCCCATCATCGTCCCTGTCATCGCGAATTTCGTTCGATGCACCCGGGCCTTTACCGTGCACCGACCTCGGCTCGGAGCCGCGATGTCCTCCGCATTGCTGAGAAGGCAGGGCGAAACGAACAGCAAAAATAAGCTGGGAAGGACGAACGCGGACCACGCCATGCGGCTCCCAAGCGATGCAGCGTTGGTGGAAGCTCTCCAGGAAGGCTTATAAATAAACGTCGCAGACTCGCAAAAGTGGCGTGCCCAGCGTAGAGGCTACGCTACATTAAAGCCTCCTGTGACATGTGGGCCTGAAATAGTGTTGTGTGTCCAATAGAGCGCCCAAATTAAGTCCTAGATGGCGAAGAATAAATGAGAATGGTGGAGTACAGGGCTTCTTTGTGTTAGGAGAACGTGACATCTCCGAGTACTTGGGCATGACGCATCGTCATTTTTACAGCGAACCTTCTATTTGGTCGCGATTTTTGTGGCGTCTGCGTGCAGAGAGGAGGTAGAAGCGAAGAGAATGAACGCCACGTGATCGCGCACGTGCGCCAGAAAAGCAAGAAAACAACAAGAACGCCAAGAGAATGAACGCGACACGACCGCTCACGTTCCGCTCAAGGTCAAATCGGGCGCCTATATATGGGCACATGAGCCACCACGTGAAATACGACATGGAATGTATGGAATAATTCGAGCTACCCAAGCACGGAATCCTTCAGTCAGGAACAAGTCTCCGCGGCCCAGAAATCGAACCAGCGACCTCGCGTTTACCGCTGCAGCTTCTCTGTAGTTGCGTCACTCTGGCCTGCGCCCGATAATTTTAGCCGCTGTTGTCACACGTCCTTGTCCAAGGCTGAGAGTTTTAATCAGCGTACGTCCGACGGCCTTGTCCGACCTCCCTCAAGATTATCCTGCCGCAGCTTGAACCTGCCGAGGCTGCTTGTACGAGTAATTACTCTACTCAATGGACAACGACAACAACAGCGTGGAGGCACAGCGGCCGTTTGTTCCCGTAGCGCCCAGTCTGTTCAAAAGGTTGCGGGTGTAGCCTGCGGGGCGGCGGCATCTATTTTCGTCGAGCGGTGTGTGTAGGTCAGCGGGTGTGACGAGGGCGGTGTGCAGCGTGGCCAACGCGAGATCATTAATTTAGGCACGACGGCGCCGGGAGGATGCGAGTCGAGGCGATGCCCTCGCCGCAATGTGCCCATCGCTGAAGCGCGTATGCACAGCGGTTGCCCAGTTCAAATTACCATCTGGACGCTGTTCTCGCCTTTGATGTTTGTTTGGCGCGTTTTTATGTCACCACGGCCTCGAGTTTTCGTAATTTATGTAAGTTCCTTAGTAAAGGTCGACAGGGTGAAAGAAGCTTTGCCGCCGGATGTTTTGTTGGCGGCGACACGGTGCATGCGCGTCGGGGGTGAATACGCGGAGCGTGCCCATGGCTGTAGCCTTGCGAAAGACCGGCTGGAGGAGATAGCAAGCTGTTTAAATGAGTAAGCATCTCTACGTGGACCCTAAAGATATCTTCACAGCAAAACATCTCTGTGTAGTAGTGAAGCCGTCTGGCGGCATAGTTCCACTATTATAGATAATCCCAAAATCGAAAACACGTTCACACGACTGACTTTAACGTGTTCATTAAAAGGAAAAAAAGGAATGCTTTGCCTTGCTTAATAAGTACAAAGATGACAACAAAATTTCATACTAAATTTAATACTAATATATACTAGAGGGAAATCTGTCCCTGCAATCGTGTGTCGTCGTGGGCGCTGCCATAGCAACGTTCCTCTCCTAATTTTCTTGGCGCTGTTTGGCTAGCCGCATGGCTTCTTTCTACTATTCAAGCCAATCCAAAATCTACAAAAAAGGGGGTAACATTTTTTTGTTGATCTGAAACGAAGCTTCTAAATGATATCTGACAAATAAATCTTTTGTAGCTTCACTTTTCTTATGATAAAACAAAATTAAATATTCTTTTAAAATAACACTGCTGTTGTGTTGCAGCCACAGACAACTTTCGAACTTGTGGGTGAGCCATGTCAAGTAGCGATGGAATGTTTCTCCGCGGCACATGACGGCACATTCTGTGGTTGGTCCCACTATACTCAGGAACAGGTTAAAAACGGCAATAGCTCATGTAACTCCGCCGGAGCGACGGACCCGAATGTCAGCGGGCGCCGGTGTTTTGAAAGGAGATTGCTATAAATTCGTGATATCGTCTGCCTTTTCTCACGTAGTTTGTCGTCACTGCAGTAATTTATAAGCATATTAAGTCCAAATAATCACAGAAACGGTTCGTGCCATGTACAAAATATTCCCAGTAACGCACTACTTGCGTCGCGCGGAGTAACATCCGGCTGCGGTGATGAGACAAAGCGGCAACTTCCGTTGCTTTTCGTAAGTTGTACCCGAGTGCTATAACTAGGCAGAAGCTAAATCTCGGGCTAAAACGTACCGCGCGCGGAGTCGCTGTAGTGCTGGAGAGGGGAGGAAACCGTGGCGCGATACACACGTCAACGCTTAGTAGGGCGATGTTGTTTACCGCTGGGCCTACGTCCATGGACGCTCGCTGTGCCGTCTATAACCCTTTGCTCGTTCGTTCTCCCTAAGGTTTCATCATTCATGATCTACGGCTGCGTTATTTTGTTACCAAGTGTCCGGATAGTGCTGGTGACGCCATCGGAATCAGTTAATAATCTCTCTCTCTCTCTCCCTCTCTTATTTATCCTTCCTTGCCCGATATTCATGAGATTCCGAATTTCATCCTTCTGTGCGTTTTCCATTTTAAAGTTTATTCAAGTCGGCGGTTGATGTCCGCGGTAGCTGTCAGCCGTTCTTATTCTCTTCACGGTCACCGAGACCTTATTAAGCCAGCTATTCAGTCTCTAGAATACAGTAAACCATCGCAATAGCAAATGAATTCTTCGGGACAAGGAACTGTTTTCGTTATAAGTGATACTTCGTTGAAAACGGAGATGATTGGCTCCTTATGCGTCGCAGCGGGGACCGTGAATATAAAGCAGTTTCGTTATAGTATAGTAATTTGGATTCAATATTGGAGTGTCGATTTGTCCGTTAGCGGTAATATTGTTGACTCGGCGTTGTGAATGCGAATCTATTAGAGGCTGAGTTATTCCGACCGACGCTCCCTGCGGGGCATATGCAGTGTTGGGGAACTAACTCTTACAAAAAAAAAAAAAAAGAAAAAGAAAGGAAAGAGAAGGCCGGTTGTTTGTGGCAGCCGTGTACGTTCTTTCTGCTATCTCTTGCTTCTCTCCCTCGATGATGCGGCAATAAGAGCAAGACGGGGGCTATCTGTTGTTTCCTCCGGGGTCGTTCACCCCGTTGTGCGTGCGCACTCACAACAACGCGACAATGCGTTCGTCACGCCGCGGCTCTTCAGAATATCAGTGGGTCAACGAAGCTGGGGAGAGGACCCTCTTCTTTCCGTCGTCTTTTGCGTCGCTTTTCTTTTTTATGCGTGTGCTTATTCGCGCCACGTTCCTGCGTGTGCGCGCCCGCGCTTTTTGAATGCGGTCGGAGCTGTGTCCGCGTGCTACTGGTCATCGTTTGGACACGACTCGCAAATCTCGCTGCTGGGCAATTCTGATAATTTGAACAGAATCCCTTTCAAACATTCTAGCTGCTCCAGTGTCACTACATTCGTTGTGGTCTTTCTTGAGTCACGAGTGTTCCGAACGTCGCTTCTCACACTTTTCGACCTAATTCGAAGGAACTGGATTGTACGTATACAAGATCCGCATGATTGCTGACTACTTTCAAAGTGCACGCTTATTACCCCCCCCCCAACAGAGAGAGAGAGAGAGAGAGAGAGAGAGAGAGAGAGAGAGAGAGAGAGAGAGAGAGAGAGAGAGAGAGAGAGAGAGAGAGAGAGAGAGAGAGAGAGAGAGAGCATGAGGGGCTTAAAAACAGAACTTTTACCCGACGTTTCGGACGGGAACTGTTCTTTTTCAATCATGAATTAATGACACATTGCAGTACAGTTAGCCGTTTTTAACCATGAGTTTAATCGCGGTGCACTCTCTATACAGTGAATTGATTCTTGAACAAGGGTGGTTCCCCCGAGGCGCCTATTACTTCAGGAACGAACCCAGCAAAAAAGAAAAAAAAAAGAAAAGGTTGGTTGCTCGTTGCGTCCGTCTGACCTTCAATCTCAGGTAAGGTCAGGCCAGTGCCGTATCTGTACGCATCAACTTCTTGAACATCATCGCCATCATCTTCATCACGTTATCAACTAGCGTAGCAAGTTAGGCATTTTAGCCCAGCTAACATCGCCAGACTTCATTAAATCTCTCTCTCTCTCTCTCTCTCTCTCTCTCTCTCTCTCTCTCTCTCTCTCTCTCTCTCTCTCTCTCTCTCGTGCGGTTCCTCAGTGAAAGCGTCTGGTAGCTCGTTTATTCCAAGGGGTACACGTGGAAAGTGTACGGGTACGTGCCATCAAGAAATGTCATCCGAGTTCACTGCGCGTTCGCCCCGACTGCACCGACTGCGCTGAACTGCGTCTGTGTTTTGCCTTGCATGTGCATGCGCGCGTTCACTGCGCGTTCTCCGTGCTACAAACGAGCTATCGCTCGTCAAACTTGCTTTAACCGCATTCAACCAGAGCGAATGGTTTCCCTTAGTTCCCTTAATGCTTTGCTGCCAATAGCGTAGTTTAGCGATGACAGCTTCCATGCCTACGCTGCGTGCACGATGTCGTCGGCATTTCCCTCAGTCTACCCTGGAGTGACAGCGTTGTGCCAAGCAGGTGACAGGGAGAGACTATGGCTGTGACAGTCTCCTGCTGCCACCTCGGGCATCGTGTCGTAACAGGCGTTTCCATGCGCGGCTACCGAGTCTGTTTGCTGCATCATAGTTTGGACCGGCAAAAAAGAAAAACGCTGCCTGTTACTCATCCAAGAAAAGTCTTTCCCATAACATTGTTCGTGTAGCGCCCATTGTGTAGGTAGATGTGGGGCACAGAGCACAAAGAACCTCTTGTGATGAGCAGTGTAAAGCTGTCTTTCGTGCACATATGTTTCCATTGTCGAAGTGGTAGGCTCAAAGCAAGGCTGATGTGCGAATTCTAAATATCTCTTGCTCGGCGGAAACGCCTCAAGTGTACTGACCTGTTTTGAGAATAGACCCGTCTTGAGAAGGCCGAGCACTCAACAGTTGGACGGCGGGTTGGTCCGCTAGCTCGCAGATGGCGCTAGTTGTGTAGTGCACGGCCGCGCAGAGAAGGGCAGCATAGGAAAGGAAAATCTCCTGGGGGATTGCAAGGGTAGTGCTTTGCTCTTTCAAGTTAAAACAGGTTGTTTGAAAACGAGAGCTTTGTTTGGAAGCACATGTGTTGTCTGCATAACGGAAACAAGCGTTTCGAACACAATGCGTTGCAATGCGATAGTAAGCATCAAAATGCACGCGGGGAGACTGTCTGCCTTCGCAACGCCCTGGGCTTAAAGCGCCCATGAAGACAAAATTGAAGTTTGTTTTATTCGAAATAATTATTTTTTTATGGTGCCCTCACCGCTTGTCGGCCGCGAGCGATGCTTTATTCACTGAGAAATTACACAATTTAAGCCAAAATTTTATTTCTCTAACCGCATCGCGTGTTTCGTGACGTCGACAGTGACGTATCCAGGACGGTTTATAAAACAAAAGTTAGTATGTTGACTAACCCTGCCGCCCACGCAAATGCATTTTTCGTTAGCCTGGTTACCATCTCTCTTTATAGATGGCGTAACGGCACCGCTGAAGAACCACTGTCCGCACACGGTTTTTTTTCTTCTTGACCTGGCTAAGAAAAAACCTGGCTCATTGTTACGCTCGATAATAATCGTGTCGTGAAATGTTGTGTACGAGTCGGCAGGAATGGTCGCGTAAGTGGCAGTGTCGCTTATGCCAGTTGGCTAGTGTCGTGTCAGAAAGCCCAACGCGCTCGACGGCTGTGCAGCGTCGGCCGGCACAGTGCGCGCCGTACGCACTAGTGCTTTTATGTTACGCGTGCGTTCGTAACTTCCGATGTTTACCCCACCAGCCTTATTGCTATAAAGAGAATGTGCACTAAATTTAAGCGCAACTTGCTCGTTCTACAAGCGTATTATCGCTGTTTAATTTGCGTTGGATTTTGTTGGCTTCAGCCCCAATCGCAATGAGCAGGCCATAATACGCCATAACTTCAGTGCGAAGAAGTATCTAGGGTGTCGAATGCCCATGGTCTGTTAACTTTATTATACAGCTTATTCGAGTGAAGTTTGCATTAAAAGTGGTGTCAGTGTTATTCTAAAGAGGCAGTCTTTCGAAGGAACCAAACTCGCATTTTGTCTTCATGGCCCCTTTAAAAGCATCAGGCTAAAGTACATGGCAACGCTGTGAAATTTACTGAAAGGTGATTTAAATGCTTCTGAAAAAAAAGGAGAGAGGTGGATAAAACGTAGAACAGCTACAACTGGTTACAAAAATATTGTAAACCTGCCGCTAATAGCAGTGGTGCAATTAAAATAAATAAATAAATAAACAAACAAACAAACAAACAAACAAACGAGGCCCCCACTTCGTGACACGATCTGTATTTATCGAGATACTGCCCTATGCGTTGCCGAAAGAGCTCAGAACAAATGGGGTGAGAAAGACCCCTCCGAGCAAACTCAGTTTTGTCTTGGAGGCAAACAAGAAGCAAAAAATAAAAAGAGAAAAGAACAACTTTCGGGGGCATTTAAGTATTTGTGATGAGTTGCGAAGGTGAAATTATTGATGTCAAAGTGAATGAACGCCCGGGGGCGTTCTAGCTCGTTGCGTACTAAAATCAAACAGGTTTAACCAGGGCCACTCCCAGTTTTTGCACGTTACTCTGCGCATGCCCGCGTGGTCCTTCTGTGTGTTTTATTTCTTAAGGCTTGTGGCAGGCAGTAGGCATTTGAGAGACGCCATAGACTCTGGGCGCACCCGTCGCCGGCTTTTTCGCTCAATGGGCGACCTAATAATCGTCATCATCATCAGCCTGGTTGTATCCACTGCTGGACGAAAGCCTCTCGCAAAAATCTCCAGCCACGTCTATCGAGTGCCAGCTGAGTCCACCCTGTCCCCCCAAATTTTCGTACCTCATCTCTCTATCGAGTCCCCGGCCGACCCCTATTGCGTTTACGGTCTTTTGGGAGCCACTCTGTTAAACGGATGGTCCACCTATTGCCGCCCAGGCGCATGCGATGCGGTGGGCGACCTAATACTTTCGCATTAACCAATTAACAAACTTTTAACGAACAGATGTAAGCTACCATGTCCTTTCCCTTCCATCGTGTATGAAATCTTCTTGTTATTGCTTATGTGTGTTTTTTTTCGTAGTTATTACGGAATTTTAGCGTAGCGGCGAGCGTACGCTGATGCTACGGTGGCGGGTTTATGGGACACGACTGTGCATGCGCGCGCGGGGACGGCGAGGCGGTCGCCCCTCAGCAAAACGAATGCGCAAGCTCGGCGACACCTGGGCACCCGTCCCCCCCGGAGCGAATGCGCGCATGCGCAGTCGGGTCCCGGTAGCCCACCGCGGTAGCGTTAGCGAACGCTAGCCGCTACGCTGACGCTCTCTTTTATAACCACTTGTAAGCTGAGGTGTCCGCCCCCGTTATGTAATGCGTGGCCTTCGCAGGATTCTTCTTCGGGTGGAGCCGGGGTCGCTTAAAAAATCGCAAAAATAACAACGAACAAGAATTACCAAATAATATTAACGAACGAACAAACAAGCAAAATTAACAAATAACAACAAAAACAACAATGGAGGATCTTGCTCACCAGCCCCGACCTGGTGGATCAGCTACGGCTGGTCACCAGGGGCCAGGCGGCGAGAGCAGCGTATGGAGTCCCGTCAAGAGGTAACCACCTCCGTCTGTTGTGGAGTTGCAACGAAAGCCTCTTAAATAAAGTTTATTCCTCCTCCTAGATAGGGCATATAAGGGAAATAAATTGCGACGATGATGGTGATCATGATAATGATGATGTTGATAAAGAAGCGCGAAGGACGAGAAATTAGCAGACAATACGGACGAGAAAAGGCTAAGTTCTCGTGCCCCTATCTAGCGCCATTTTGTCACCACGATTGAGTAACCTGCCCAGGGTGCCGTTTCTCAGCATTAAAAGTGAACTCAGCGTGGCTCTCCGAAAATAGTCCTAAGCGCCGTGAAAGAGAAGCACACATCGACGTCTTTCTTCTTTTTTTTCTACCCGAAGCTTTTCGTGTTTCGCAAACAAATAGTCAGCGCATGAATCATCGGGACTCGGAGAACCGTGTGAAGTGTAAACAAAGTCCCATTCGCATCCTTGTTTCGAATGGTTGGTTTGACAATAGGCACACACGGAAGCAGGTTATCGGAGTTTCCATTTCTTTTATAGAATCTCCAGCGAAGTGTTGAGCCGCGTCAAAAAAAATGTTACTTGGTTCAGCGAAATCACTCCACGGGTAATAATACGAATAAACATCACCAGACGAAGACAAAAGGAAAAACATGCAAAGCAAGACCGGCGTTGGACGTATTTTGTGTGCTTGTGTGTGTATTTTTGTGTGTGTTTTCGTCGCTACCTTGCGCCTTTAAGGACTCGGTCGACCTGGCAAAAGGCTTGTGCATAACTAAACGGCAAATATTTGACTTCGCTCCTCTCTATTCCGCTATTTTCGCCAAAGACAGAACAAAGCGCGCCGTAGAACAACTTGCAGAAGTAGCGATCTGCAAAAGTAGCGCTTGTCACAACAAAGCGAAATGCCGAGGCGGATGACCTGTCTTTCCGTCCTTTGTTTACACTGCCCGCAAAACAACGACGCATACATAGTGCAGTTTCTGACAGGTAGCCTCTATTGGTAGCAGCGGCGCCTAGCACTGCGCGCGTAACTATTTAACGTGTACGTGTGCGTGAAATTGCACGACAGTTTTGAAATGGCCGCAAGCCAGGCCGCCCCGTCACCTGCCACGTGAGCTTACACTTCGTCTGTTCCGACGCGTCAGTGTGTCAGTATGAGTCGCTCTAACGTCAACCGAGGTGTCGTAGAGGGCTCGGTGTGTCGCGAATGGCCTTTGAAGGACTCTTTTCTTTTTCTTTTTAACGTTCGAAGGACCGGTGTTGGCCCTCATCACAACAGGTCGCTGACATCCTGCGTCCGGTTGGACGGACAAGCGAGCGGTTGACATTTTGTTTGTTCTTCTCGCACGCGTCAAACAATTTATGCATTCACGCGACAATTGTCTTTCTCCAGAAATTTGTTACTAAGCGAGTTTTAAAGCTGAGTTTCTCGCATTGTTGCTGCCCCCTGTGAGCTCCTCGCCTCTGAGAACCTACGGCGAGCCGAACTTTTTTGACTCACGGCTTAGGGTGCCTTGATGGATGTCATTACGTGAGTGTAATAAAACGCGCTCTAGGCGAATTACAATTTGGCGGGACTAAGTCTCAGAGATCATATTTTGAAGCCAGAAGCATTGCGTATTTTGTCTAGATGCCGAATTCATACCATTTACGTGGCTTGTCGTGTGTAACTTTATCGATCGACCAAACGGGAACTTGGCGGGGGGCTTTTGCCTGTAAAGCTTGCACCACCACATTGGTACTAGTTATGCGGCAGAGCAACCTCTACAGGCTCTGACGTCTGTGCGTTCTGAGCAAGCTGTCGGTGGGTGTGAAAGAAAGAAAGAGAGAAAAAAAGCGCCAGCGCGCCTCCCACTCCCCAGTTCCTTCGCTCTCATTCCAGCCCGAAAGAGGTCGCTGACGTCGCCCAGGGAATCGGCATGTAAATGGTGTCGGGCCGAGAGAGCTTGACGAGCGTGAGCGATCGTCGCTGTCGGAATTGAGGAGGCGGCCAAGTCCTGCAAACTGCGGACTCGTATGAGCGCTCCGGGCAAGTCGAGCCGCGAGAAAGTTGCAAGGCTCATTCGGCTGTGTGTTCTCAATGATATTGATGCCGTATTGATTTATGATCTGCTGTGAAGCGCTTGCAGCGCGTACGAGTCGTTGCGAATGAGACCGTGAGATCGTGCCCTGAAAACATCGCTGAAAAGTGTGCTGAGGGAGTTATGATCGTTTTTTTGAGCGTTATAATCATGATCAGAAACGTGTGGCAGGCAGCAATGAAAAATAAAAAAAATATATATATGGTTCTGACCTTGATGTGCGTCGTATGACGAAGACGTCAAAACAGCCGCAGAAAAAAAAAATTCTTATGTTACCGACCGAAGTTGTAAATGGGGAAGAAAACCTAATGGTTTATGTAAATAAAATTTGAAGTGTTTGCATTTTTAAAATACAGTTAGGAGCATCCAGGGGTTCTTGGCTTTCTGCGTTGATTTAGAACAAAATACTTCCAAACGACAACGGATTCATTTCGCAGTGCTCAAGGTGCGTTCTTGTGTGTATTTTTGGTCTTTGGTGTGTGTGCGTGTGTGTGTTGGGGGGGGGGGGGAGGGGTGTATATGAGGGGTAAAAGATTGTCCGCGCAAAGTGAAAATCTTAAATAATAAAAAAAAAGGATGAGCGATCGCTGTTGAACGAGCGATGAAAACACCAGCGATAGTGTTTACACCTCGCGTTCAGTGTTAACCTTTCAGCGTAGAGACGTGTCTTTGGGTTCAATTGCTGTATGAAATTTTCCTTGCGCTTTCATTGATATTTTTGGCCAGTTCCCGGGAAAATGTGATGTGTCTGTTCCGGGTATGTTGCTCTGTTGTCGGCCCAGTCTTGGCGTCCTTCATGAAGTTGGGCTTTCCCTCATTACAACCCTTCTTGCAGTGAAACAGTTTGCGTAAGAGTTACCGGGTCGTATTTTGGATGTTTACTTTGCACAGGTATTGTGCAACTTTGAATGTATTTTGCATTGCAGTTGAATTGATCATAAAAACGAGATCTAAAAACATTTCCACCGTGTCATCAACTGGGGGTAGCTAGGTTCTTATTAAAAACGCGATCAGCACAATTGAAAACCTAAGGATGCTGAAATGATTGCACGTCTGTGTTATTTCTTTCGTCGTTCGTCTTCCTTTTTTTGCGCTGTTAGATATCAGAACTTTTGTCTTAACGAACCAAATTTCACGTTCCGGCAGTTTGACAAACGCTTTTCTTTTCTCACGACATAACAAAATCCGGGATTGAACGAGTTAATTTACGGCAGGCTATTCGTTAGAACAGGTCTCGTCTGTTCCTGGGCGCGCTTGCTTGCGTCGTATCTCAAACGGCTCTGGGCGCATCTTTATGCGTTTAGCCAGGCGGCATCGATGCCTCAGTGAAGGAGATAATGGAGATCGACCGGCGACTAGGTCGGCGGGTCCCAGTTTTCCGGCTCCGAACCTGTCCTGACTATCACTCGGCGCCACTGCTAGCTAAGCCCGATATTTGGATTACGCGCCCTCCCCCTTTTTACCTCTGTAGGCAGGCTCGGCTGCCGAGAGAGAAAAAAAAAAAGTTCCATGTTCCATTCTCCCGTCTGGCCCGTCGGTAACGCACTACACACCGCTTCACCGACGCGTAACCGGTCCGTAACCTTTGCGCCCCCCGCTACGTCTGTGTGTGCATATGCGGCGGCGGCGGCGGCCTCCAGGCGCTGCGAGTCAATGTCGAAGCCGCGCCTCCTCCCCACGTCGCGTCGCGTTACTCAACCGGTGTCAAACCGGCCAGTGTAGTATCTAGGTGAAGTTCTTGTTTTACTATAGTTAGGGAAAGACACACAGAAAAAGAAAAAGGAACGCCGTACGTTTGCGAGAATCTGGGCCAAGTACCTGTCTGCCATGTTGCGTCTTAGGAGAGGAGGAGGGAGGGAGGGGATACGTGGGCGGAGGACCGTCTGCACTGAGCGACCGGGGCGAAAAGACCATCGACGTCGGCGGCAACTGGTCGCACCGCTCCGGTATGTTCGGGCAGCAGCCCTGCTCGACGTCGGAAACGCCGCGGCCAGACGGCGGCAAAGAAGAATAAAAATGCAGATGGCGTCAACTCGGGCCCAAATAGTGCGCTGAAGCGAGGGAAGTAAGTGTATTACGGTGTAACGACCGACCTCCTTTTTTTCCACCCTCTTCTCTCCCCCATCCTACTGAGTCTCTCTTTTTTTTTCTTTTCTATTTGATGGCGGATACCGTGGGCGCATTATATTCCTATTTCGTCCGCATTTTCAGAATAAAGCTATCTTGTCGCAAAACTAGAATAGGCTTCTTTTCTTTTATTGTCTCGCTGAAGTTTCTGAACAGCACCGCGCTGAAGCGATTAACAGCATAGCGCATGCGCTGTGGCTGCATAACCCGGGCGGAAGGTGGGGGAGGATTAGCGAGGGAAGTTTGCGTGCGTGTGTAGCAGCAAACGGCGCGCGCGCTCTCGTGCGTGCATGTACTCCCGGCCACAGCAGCAGCAGCGGCAGCGGCATCATCGCCCTTCTTCGCCTAAGCGCTTGTGCCAGATAAAACGGCGTGCGAAAGAACGCGACCGGGTGCCGGCGCGGAGACGTAAACAAACTCCCTCTCCCTCGCTACCATTCACCAGGTCACTGTGACGTCGTGTGCAGTCGGCGTCACGCGCGTGGCCCTCGGCTACGCCGTCGCTCAATTCTGCCAGTGTCGATGCCGCAGCGGCTGCCGGTGTGCTGCTTTCTGTCTCGTGCCGCCAGCCATACCAGGCCCGAAGAAGAAATATGCTGCCAGAGTAGAGATGGAGCCGCCGATCTGGAGCGAGTAATTTATTCGCTTTGGGGGTTATGCGTGAGCTTGGTCTACTCAGCGGCTAGGTCATTGACTTCGCCAAAAATGCGCGGAATGGGCGTGAACGTGCGTGCAGGGCAGGAGTGTTCACAGAGATCACTTACTTGCGCTATGTTCAAATAAAAAACACTGAGTTGAAAAGGGGAGTTTGACGTCAACTGACTGTCGTCGGACGAGGCTCGAATGCTGCAGTTCGCCACCGGAATCAGTCGCGGTACAAGAAGTGAATAGCCTTCGGCTTGCAGGGACTTCCTACGGCGCCGAGAGTGTGGGAGGAAGATGCTTCTGGTAAAACGACCCACGTTCCATGTCAATCGGTCCGTCTGTGCTTTGTCCCTCATCCGCATCCACTTTTCCAGCATCTTTCTTGCCGGAGATGCAGGCGGTGGCGAGGAGAACAAAGATGGGGAAAAAAATCATGCACCCCTCCGTCTCACGACGACGATGGTTGAACGCGAAGCTTTCTCGGGACGGATTCTTTGGTTGCCGTCTGAATTTAGACTGAGTTTCGACCATGTCGAAATTGTCGAAGTGGAAAGAATACGAACGCGTCTCTGGTGTAGCGCCCGCCCTGTAACCAGTTATAAATGGCACGCACATCAGAATTAACGGAATGCGCGTGATACTTGTTTTACTGATTACTGTACTAACATTTTTTAATTTATGCGCATGAGGGTACCAGTGGGGGTTGATATATGTTTGGATGGTTGCTTTGTAGGAGCACGTCTTTGCGCCACGCCACGTATAGATATAAATAAAAGCAAGGCATCTTTCTTCGTGAAATATGCGGGTTCAATAAGCCACAGTCTGCGTACGTGAAATTTTCGGTCCTACGAAAAAGAAAGCGATGTGAAAGACCAGGGATTGTGCAATAACAACGTGCTGCAGGGTCACGTGAGGGATCCGCGGTGTCTAAATAAATGCGTACTGTGTCGCGGGGCACGTAAAGTCCACGCTGTATACGCTGAAAGGCCACGTAAAGGCTGTTTCGCACTTCGCCTTGCAATACCCCGTCTCTTCTTCGCCTCTGGTGTTGCGACTTAGTCACGACGGCGGACAAGCCGCAGTGCAGTGCCTCGAAAGCCCCAAGCTCGTTTTCTTTCGCTTCAAGGCTGCGTTTCGAAACTTCTCCAGGATGGACGCCGCCGCGCCGAGACGGCAAAAGGTAACGCCTTTCTCCAAGTCTGGTGTTGTCTTTCGCAACTGGGCTGCTTGCGCGAACGCTCCAGAAGCGCCGGGGAGTCGGTTCGCGCCAAGAAATCACCGAGTTCTCAAGACGAGCGCTAGCGAAAGAAGAGAAATAGAAAAAAAAAAAAGGGGGGGGGGGGGGGGGGACGCGACTGAGTGTACGGAGATCGAAAGGGGTAGTGCAGCGGAGCTCGTGTATTATGTAGCTCGCAGTGACGTAAGAAGAGAGGCTCAAGGTTGCAGGTACGCCCGTGCTAAATCCGGAGGATGCGAGGCTCAGCCATCACTGCGGTCCGAGCAGCCGAATGGGCCGATCGATGCCGCGCGTGGCAGTGAAGCAATCGCGGCTCATCCGTGCCTGTCGCCCCGTGAAAAAGGGATAGAATGTCTGCCGACTCGGCGGGCCCGGGAAGCAGCAGCTTGTTCTCGCGGTCATTACTGCGAACAGCAAAGCCGGGAGGGAGGTCTCGGAGAAATGAAGCCTCGCATCCATTAGGTACACGATCTCAATTCGCAGAAGGGCGAATTAAAAAGAGCAAGACGGAAAATATAGGAATGAGCGGTGGGGAAATTTTTGCAAGGTCTTTCTTCGTTTAGTTCTTTCTTCCGCGCGAGTGGGGCCCTGAGCTGCGCGTCTCTTCTCTGCGATTTGTAACGAGGCTGGCATAACGAGTACGTTACGAAAGTCAGTGAAATGATACGAAATTTGGTGGATATAAGAGAAGAATCGGTGAGGTTCCGAGAACTGTGGCGCCTTTTCTTTTTATGCACTGAGATGTAGAGAAGGTCGGACGGAGGCGATGAAGGAGGGAAACAGGCTACTCAAGCGGCGTGTAATGAAGGAGACGTGGGAAACGTGTGCGTCTGTTTGCGTGCGCGCTCGTACAAACGTTTAAGAAGGACTTGAGCAAATTAGCCCAATGATGGAACACGCAAGAGACCGGGGGTCCGAGCTATTAGCTGGATTTTCCCCCGGTGCTTCTGATCCCGCTTTGGAGCTCTCCTAAGAGCCTCTCCAAGCCGGACACGAGGTCGGATGACGTAACGATATTAATGGTCTGAGCTTATCGACCAGACAAAGCCCCGACGTCCCGGCAAGGCGGGTGCACAAGCCTGCGATAAAAGCGTAAAAGCTCAGAAATAAAGCGTTCTCCCAAAAGACTGGTAACAACCAATAACTATTCAATATGCTGACAAAGTTTATTTTTTCATCTTTCAGCTACCAATCGATGGCGTTGAACTCGGCTCTGGTTAATCGGTGCATTGGCCAGCTCGAGTTCAAAGCATTCTGTGTGCGACCCAGCGCGCGACTGCACTCAATCGCGTCCTGCGCTTTGCGCGAGTCGTAGAAATGCGAGAAATTGCAAGCTTTTATTGCGTAACAATGCGCTTCAGATACGCGTAACGTACGTCTCGCTCCCTAACAGTAAACGCGCACTGTGGGGCTGCATGTCGACACGGGGACAGCTGCGCAAATCTACACGAAGCGACTAACGTAGAAACCCCTCAATTATTGCTTCTAGTCGCTCTTTCAGTATCTCTCCGAGAGCTGATTTGTGAGGGAAATGCGGAACACGCCGATTTTATCGAAACATTATCTCTTTAAACGTATTTCACTTTGAATATTTTATAAACATTTCATGAAAACGCTATATTCTTACGCGTGGAATTTGAATAAGAGATACTAAACTGCGTCTTCCGTATTAGTCGTTGAAAAAAAAAAGAACAAAGAGCACAAGGAAACTGCATGAGGACAGCCGAAGTTAGAAATAATTCTACAGATAATATAAAATTTAACAGTTTGTTTTACCGATAGGAAAATGCATTGTAAGCTCTGACAAAACCGTTCCCATACAATCGATGTTGTAATAATGTTTTTGTCAGTGCAGAATACTGCATGCATGGAGTACGTAGATGCATTACGCGTACCTTTTCTGTAAGTGATAGCTGGCCATGATAGGACTGTTTAATCACCAGCGCTGCACGTGCACCCTTTGATAGCTAGGAACTTAACGCGATACGTGGATGCGACGGGCTGCAACCCACCTGCCCCTTAGCTCATTTTGCCGAACGTGCCTTTCATAACAGCGCTGCAGCAGTCTACTGAATAAACAAATGCGTCTTGGCGAGAACGCCCAAAGTGAACATGCACGGATGTGACCAATTTTTCGTTTTAGTACTCCTTGAACCTGACGTTCGCAAGTGCGGGCACCAATTCGCTTCCTGGTGCAATCGCGATCTCTTATCCAAACGAAGATGCATGCTTCACATCCGCTTACCAGGCTGATAGTGCGCGAGGTCAAATGGGGTTTGATCGTTCGCAGCAAAAGCCGGGCTCCTTCGAATGTTAGCATCAGAAGCAAGATCAGACGCATAGTCGCCGTGGGAGTTGCGAACACGTGTGGCAGATTTGTCGGTCACAACCATAAAATACCTGGGGGCGGCACATCTCAGCTAATCCATCTGGAGGTGACTTTTTTGGGGTGTATCGACGCCGTGAAATTCCCGCGTTGCGCAGAATAAACGCGTTTGGATAAAATATTAAAAAAAAAGAAGAAACACACTCGGAAACGGTGCTTAGGGAAGGTGGGCTTATCAAGAACGAAGCGAAATGGAAATTTATTTTCAGCGCCGATTCCGCCAGTGCAACCTGTGCTCTTCGACGCGAGTCCGCCGATCCCAGTCATCCGCGCGGCTCGCTCTTCTCCGCCGCTCGGGAGCCTCATCCCGGGCGGAGGAGGCGCGGCTCGTGGCCGCTGGGATGGAGCGGTGGGGAGGAGGAGGAGAAGGAAGGAAGAGGCTCATTGTGTCATTGGAGCAACGGCGGTAACGGCCTCGCGCTCCAGCCGCCGCCCGCCGCTGCGGCAGCAGCAGCATCCCGGAGCGGGGTCGACGACCGCCGGTCAGGTCGCTTCGATCCGCCGCTGCCTGCGCAGCACAAACGGAGGAGAGCCCTTTGCCTAATGGGCCCCCTCCCCTTCTCCGCCCGTGCCGGTGCTGGTGCCCAGAACCTGGGAGCAGCAGGAGACAGGCCTCGGCTGCTGAGGTCATCGGAGCGCGCTTCCTCGCCGCCGCTCCACCCGGAGATCCGTCTGCTGCCGGCAGTGGTCCTCTGCTTGATGACTGGGCGGCGATCGCCCTGGCCACAAGCGGCACGCCGGGGCCGCGCAGAGACACACACACCTCGCCTGGTGGTAATGACGAGGCGTACCGCGGTCGACGAGCTGCTGCTGCTGCGAAGCACGAGGCTGTCAGAAACGTCGGCTGAGGATTAGTGCAGACGCCCCGAACAGCGCTGTCACGATGGCATGGCCGTTTTTGGCTTGCCGTTATCTTCACTGGCCTGCAGCCCCTGCGGTTTATCGGTGTAGCGGACGCTCGGACGATTAGTGGGGCAGAGGCGCATGAACGACTTCTCTCGCGGTACAAATGACAAGTGGCCTCGTCGCATACGCACTGTAGCAGTCAGAAGTCATTCCGGTGCGTGATAGCTGTCGCGGTTTTCATACAATCTGCTGGAAAGACGTAGGGTGATTGGTGCTAAGGGACTCGCATATTTGCTTCTCGTCGTGAAGCCGGCATATAAGGCTGGGGTGTGGCATTGTCCCACGCAAGCTGAATTTTACAGCGGCATTCCGCTAGCTGTCTTGCGGCAAAATAACTTAGCGAGCTCGCCGGCTACTGATGCGGGCTTGAGCACTTCCTACACAGGTTGGCACAGGTGGCGGCAGTAATTTTCCTCTACGTTATGAGCAAGAGTATTGTTTAGCATCTGGCTGACCTCGGCGTATATTCGGAATCAAGTCTCATGCGATGCGCAATGCTGTGCTGGCCGCAACATTCTTCGTCCCGATTCTCGGAACCACGGTTGTCCTAAATAGATTTCAGCGTGATTAAATTGATTGCGGCGACAACCAAACACTTCACAGATCGGCTGCCCATGGCGGCGCGACTAGCAACGGTTGTGAAAACGCCCACCTCACTACGCCAACCCAGCTCGAAAGTGATCGCCGCGGCGCTCTGGTCGTATCAGAGCGCATCCTGTAAACATAACGTCGTTATCAGCGCCGCGTAACGTAAACGGAACACCCCTTCCCACCAAGCGTGGCCCGCTGCTTTCGTTTTGTGGCTTAGCCGCTCGCGTTACCAATCCCTTGGAGGGCGTGGGCCGCGCAGCGCCGAGTCCTTGGGCCACCACCGATGGGGGAACGCGACCCACAGAGGAAGCAACCTCCGCACCGGGGTTCCTAACGTGTGCTCTACAAGACGTTCATCCTCGCCATCTCGCAATCGGCGCTGGAGCGCCGAGGCAGCGGCAACAGGTGCGCTTCTCGCGCATCGCTGCAGGTGCGTCGTCGCCGTTGCATTGTATTGCGGCGCGCAGTGAAGCCGGCGGGAGGAAGACGTCGTCCCAGAAATGGGTTGCTGTATCAGGCGTTGACCCCCGCCGACGGCCCTGGCCTGACCGCCACCCGTGCCTCTCCCCTCCCCGCGTCCGCTGCCTCCCTCCTTCCGCGTCGCCGGCACACAGACCGACTCAGCGGCCCCTCTCTTCTTGTTCGGCATCGCTCACGTAGCCACCCTCCTCCTCGCCCCCCTTTGGGCCCGCGGGAGACCCAGCTGGCCACACAGAGCACGCTCGGCCCGCCACCGACTCGGCGGCCTCGCTCTCTGGACGGTCAGCACGCCGCGCGCTCACGTCGGCCACCGCACCAGGAGAAGACCGCTGCGCGGCGGACACTTTGACTCGCATTCAGACGCTCTCCTCCGGGACGCCACCGAGCGTCAGCGGGTCCACCCAGGGAAGCATAGCCCCTCGGCCACTTTCTGGCCCACTGCCGTACACCCCTGCTGCCTTGTGCTGCCGGCGGAGTCGCGCGCCAGCGGCGTCCCCGTTTCCTGGCGCCTTCCTTTTGTGCTGTCGGCGCGCGCTATCTTCCAATTCCGCGACCGGCAGCAGCGAGTGACAGACAGCTGACGAGAATGAGGAAGAGGAGATAAGGCGGAGGACCCCGGCGCGCCGCAGTTCCGGATTGGATTGTGGACTCTTCTCCGTCGACGGCTTCGCTCGCGCGCTCACGTAGCCGACTTCTGCGGCCTTCTCGACCCACCGGCGTGTTCTCGCTTCCTCCGTGTACACTGGGCTCTCGATGCGCGTACTGGCTGTGACCTCCGGTGTTTGGTCGCGCTCCCGCGTGCCGGCCTTCTGATTGGTCGCTGGGATGCTTCCGCTCAGCTACGGCCTTGAGATCGTGCAGCTCTTCGAGCCCCGCTGGGCAGACCACGAGTTCAGGTGAGCCGGCGCGCGGCCCTTGAGGGGGCGGGGCAACGAGGGAGGCCGGGGTGCATATCTTCACGCCTGGGTTCCGGCCTCGACAAGCATGCTTGCGGCACACGCTAGCACGACTTCGCGTGTCCATTTAGCGAGCTAATGCAGGACGTGTTCCTTGGGCCCTTACTTGTCCTTGAAACAGGAGCTTAGCCACCAAAGATGTTTTATCACGCAGCAATTGTTGTGGAAACTTGGCCGCCATGAGGCTGCGTCCTCATTTCGTGTCACCACGGGCGTTGGGTGTGACGTTTCAACAGAAGTAGTAGTATTGGATCCATGTTTTGCACCCCCAAGTAGCATCGTTCGTCGAAATAGAGCCGCGCACACTACTTGGCGTTTCGTTGCACGTGTGCTCGCCCGCTAGCACAAGACTCGGAGTGCTTTGCGTAGCATATCGCGGACTGTACGAGTCGCGATATGCTATGTCTGCGCATGCGATACCTTCGTGGAGCAGACAGTGCCCGCGTATCGCGTGCAAAGACGCGCGCGCATGCTTAGAAGCCCCCACTTGCACCTTTTGGGCTGTTTTTTGGTGCGCGTAAAGTTTACGAATTTTTCGTCACATGCCTGTAAAGCAAGTTTTAGTTCACGAAAGGTGTGTAGTGGTAACTGGCGAAGATCACTGATACTGTTAACGCTCCGATAAATGCTGAAGGGTTCATGTTAGCGCATGTTTTTTCCTCTAATGTTAACGCAAAATTCGTTGATTCTCAACAGCCTTGCTGATAATTTGCTTAAAGGCTGTAATGTAAGTCGCTAAGGTGCAGTGCTCTAAAAATTAAGTGCCAGCTTTAGAATTTTGTGTTATCACACACGGAGACTTGCGTTTATTGATCTGTTTATTAATGAACGTCAAGGCCGGAGGTTCAGTTGCGCCTAAAGACAATAAAAAAACGGTATTTGCTGTAACATGATCTAAAAAGCTTTGACATATCTGGGGTTTTGACTGCTACCTTTCTACAACCTGCGCATAACTCGCCTTTCGAGTAGAGGGTGTGCGTAAACTAGTCGGCAATTGTCGCAAGGTTGCTTCCCAGCAGCGCACACACACACACACACAAAAAAAAGACTGGACAAAGGAAAGAGCAACTTAAACGTTGTAGCAAACGAAACGTGAACACGTATACCTGAGCCCACAAACTTCAATATTTTGCTTTGCGGGCTCGGAATAACGGTGCGGTTCAGGCATATTCCGAAAGTGTAACGGCCCCGCTTTGTAAAGCGAGGAAGGTCATTTAAGGCTTCTAAGCGCGGACTTGGTGTTTTCAGGTTCACATTGTATACTGTGTTCTCGCTTCTGTTGCTTTTCGGCGAGCCTTCATCTCTCTGCTTAGCTAGGAAAGCATTACCATTATTACTGTTTAGTTTCGAACTAGTTTGAGCTTGCCAGATTATATCCAACGTCGTTATATTTTTGAGTCGTGAAATAATCTGGATATGGACGCGTGCGGCGTTAATTTCTCGATGCAACGATACGTGCGCGTTTTGTCACCATTTATTTTTTGTTGCGCACGGCGTAACACTTGTGGCAACTTCACGCTTTCTGCTTCGCGTGTTATCTTGATTAACACTCTATATAGTTACACATGCGGCGTCGCGTTTTTGCGTTGGCTTGGCTTGCTTTTGGTTTGGCCACTCAGCAGCCATCTTGAACCAACCTTAACAAGCCTCCTCTAAAAGTTTCTTCGCGAACCGGCGCACAAACTGTGGTCGCTATTATTGAACGTTTATTATCGTTAATTTTATTTCTAGCAGGTTTAAGCAGGCTATCTTTGTGGTGCCTGGTTGAACTTGCACTCGTAAGGAACCGACGAGCATTTCTGAGTGTTTTTTTTTGTTTTAATAGTGTGCGTAACGTTGCGACGCGACGAGGCTATTTCGTTGCCTCCTGTCGTGAAAGCCATTCTAAAACCGCGCCTGTTCGCGACTAGCCCACAAAGGTGTAGATACAAGGTGGGGCGCTCCGTAGGCCGAATTCCGGACTTTTACTCCTCCTTTCTTGTCCTGCTTCGCGCATCAGTGCAGCCCCCCTCCGTAGCTGCCATGCACGTATAACTACCTACTTATCTGTGCTCGCGAGGGCGTGTGTTCTTTCTTTCTGGTACAGCACCCTATATTTTGATAAGGGATCCAGACGCACGCCGCTTTATTTGATAAGTAGCAAACTAATGCTTCCTGCGCTGAGGTTCAGGTCCCCTTTCGTAGAAGATAAAATGTAGTTAAATAGCTGTAGTAGTTATTCCACTCCGTCGTTTTATGTAAACCGACTGCCGTGTCTAGTTATCTTTTTTAGGGGCGAAGCCCCTTAGGGGCTGGGATTTTTGATGTCTCCTGTCGTCGTCGTAATCGTCGTCTCATGTAGTCACGGTACTAAAACACCCGGGAAACTAGTTGACGCCTCCCGCTATAGAACGTAACGCGTACTAAAAAAAAATACACCGGCACACTAGTTTACGCCTGATCTTTGTGCTTCGAAGACAATAGACTTTTACAGCAAAGCTGTATACCTCTACCCCCCACTGGTTTCATCTCCGGTGGCAAAAACTCCAAGGCGCCAAGAATACATTGCATGTTTCGCCCCTCCCCAGGTTTTACGTTAGTGAAGATGGCCCGGGTATTTTTTTTTTGTGGTTGGATTTGACCTTAAGATGAAAGGGTTAAGGCCAAAACCGGCTCTCGTAATTTTTGCTCACGTAAAAGTTTGTCGCGTTTATCAAGAGCACAAGTCCGTATGCTAGCTGTTTCTTCTGCCTGTGAGACATTAGAACGTGGGCAGCTGCCGTGGTTTTTACAGATAGGGCAGCGTTCCTACACGACCAATGTTCTCAGTCGCAGTTGTTGCTTGACAGCCAACTCTCGTAAATACCGGCAGTTTTTTTTTATTTCAACGATTTACAACCTCACCACTAATAAGATAGTGCAGCATGATGACTGGGCGGTTAGATTTTACTATTTCCGCTTGAGCGGGCGTAGCTGCTGGGCTCTCGATTTGTAACGTCCTGTGCGAGTAAAGTACTTTTGCCACGAAACAAACGCTGAGAAATCAGCAAACATTGCGTCATTGTGTTATACTAAGAAAATAACTTGCGTTTTTAGTATCCGCTATAGTTGTGGACTAAGTCTCCGTAATTGCCCCCGTTTGGCACCCCATTAGGCTTTCATCATAACCAGTTTGACAAAGTAAGTTATCTGTATGTTAAAAGTAGTCAGTGGCTGCCCCGCCCGGAATTCGAGTCGCTTTATTTGATGTCGTCGCGGTGGCTCTCTTTTGCCAACGTCTCTCTGGCGGCAGGCAATTCAGCAGTTGAATATTTGACGCTGGGGCGTGAAATTGCACATATCTGTATGCAGCGAAAAATTGCGTGAATACAGCCGACGTCCTAATTTTTTATATCCATTCGGTGGAAATCGCCCTCGTTCATTGCCCCCCCTCCCTTATTTTTTTAACGCCATCGTCTCTTGAGATGTCGACAGCGTGCCAGGAAGACACGCGATAACCCAGTAGTGGTTGGGCACTGCGGCGCCACAACCGTGCTACTTTGCTGCTATTGTTGTTGTTTGTCGACAGTACCACAGAGAGGCGGATCTCTGGGTTAGCGTGTCAGCGCTGCACAGGCGGCGGTGCCTGGCCGTGCTTCGCGGAGGGATACGTGGGCGATGAACAGATAGGCGCCAGCCGTATACTCGGTACACAGAGAGGTTCGCGTTGGGTAGCAAGGCGGGGGATCATTGTTATGCAAGCGGTTCGTGAAAAGCCCCCGGAAGGGAGTCGCAGTAAAGAGAGAGGGAGAAAGAACCCCGGCGCGCGGAGTTTTCCCCTGCTTCAGCAGCGGCCGGCGACGTCGTGCCGAGCAGTCGGTGCTCATTGGCGGGGCGCCACCGCGGAGCGCAGATAAGTGGCGCTGACAGCGGTGGCGGATGAAGAAGGGGGCAGGTTCGAAGGCTGCGAGGTCGGGTCACTGCACTGCAGCGAAACAAGGAAGCGGCCTATCCGATAACCTCGTTCGGCATGACCGATACCGGCCGCTCGGCGGCGCATTCTTCGCCCCCTACGCTCTTCTTGGCGGTTGCGTGGGCGCGATGGTGGCTGCCCCGTTGCGCTGAGTGCGCTCAGTTTTCACTCACCAACCGAAGAAACGGCGCCGTTTCAATCTGAGCGTTGCGGATAACATAGCTAGCGTACCAAAGAAGTCGTACTCAGCGCAACAATCGTCCCGTTTGTTGCGCTGCCCTTTACCCTCAAAGATATGGCCGTTCATGGGAGGGGGAAAGGGGGCAGCGCTCCCTCCCCCTTGTAATTTCGGACTTTTAGCTAGTTTGACCATGCTGCCAAAATAATTTGCCCCCTCCAAGGCGCTACCTACGGACGTCTGCCCTTCCTCCCCGCAAAAAGTTCTGCGGACGCCCATGGTACCAACCAGCTCGTTTCAACTCTTCTGAGGCAAGGTTCACTGAATGAAACTTACGTTCCGCCTCTGGCTGGGCTGGTTTTAGTAGTTCTACTAATGAGGTGCTGTTGAGCGGGGGCTTTGGCTTGTTTAGTTTGCTGCGTTGTCGCAACTTTTTGACTACCCGCATGCGAGTGCACCGCTTACCGATAATCCACAGGTGGAGTTAAATTTACCCTGTTAATAGACTAAGGGGTTCCCCGTCTCAAATGGCAGTTGTAGAGCGGTTACGTGCGCGCTGTACCGCAGGGCAGCTGCGTTAAATAGTTTACACACTATCACCTTGTTGAGCCGTACTTGGAGGTAAGCCAAATAATACTGTCAAGATAAAAACGAGTACATTATATTATACTGTATTGAATTCAAGTCACGAGGACAGCGGCAGGCCACAAGCCCGCATTTGTCCGTCCGCTGTAGCTGAACCTCCTTTTCGTCGTCCTAAAGGTTTACGCATCAACAACAACCTTGAGTCGATGCACCTTTTTCGATACTGTGAGATACAATCACCACTGCGCGAGGCGCAGTCCCGGGGCCTACTATTTACTCGTACAGTAAAAGCTCGTTAATTCGAACTGACGGCCTGGTCCCGGTACAGCCCCGTATGCTTCAGTGGGGAAAAACTCCCGATAATTCGAACGCGTCGGTATCCAGGATGGTTAATTCGAACTGGGATCCCCTGCTTTTCATCGCTACTCGCAGAAGTCGGCCCAGAGTGATTACAATGTGTTGCAAATCCAAACCAAATTTACTAGAGATGCATGCAAATTGCAAATCAGCGTCGAGGCTGGAAGTTGTAGCACGAGCACGTTATTTCTCAGCAGATGAGAATTCTGACACTGGGCTTAAGCTCTTCGGCAAGTTCCAAGCGATGGTCATGGAGTCGTGATAGAAGAAACGCAAGGCCAATGCATGTTATACCGATTACTTTTAATTTTGATTGCCTCGACCCTGCCTAGTAAATGAACTTGTTTTCGCGCATAGACAGCGTCGTTATTTCGACATTACGGCTCACTGCTCACATGAATGCAATGTCAGTGCCTGTTTTGGGCGTATAACTGACTGATCCATTAATTTCGCTCGTTGTTCGACCTCCACGAACATTATTTAAAAAATCACCTGCCACAGTCGTGTAGTAGCGCCTAATTCGTGATAACAAGTCCAGAATTGACTTTGTGTTCTGCCCGCGCAGTGCGGCGCGATGTCCATTCATTCTGGCGCCCTCCCGCTAATTCGAACTCCGCTTAATTCGAACAATTTGATGCTCCCCTTCAAGTTCGAATTCACGAGCTTTTACTGCAGTAGTAGCGACCGAATGGCATGTTGTCATGCTAGATACGTGGACTTAGTTCGCCGGCTCGCTTGTCCCAGTAGAGGGTGAAACGGTTCGTACGCTACAGCAGAGACCTGGCGTATGACTGTAAGGCCTGATGTAATAAGTAAAAAAAAAAAAATCTTGCGGGAAGGACCACGTCGCGATAAGGCGTCAAGGAAAAGACTGGAGACCCAGCCTGAAAGTACACCGTGCGGAGCTCAAGGTCTTAGCGCGGCTTCTGGGCTAATCTGCATCCACCAGAAGCATGGCGTGCTATCTTGGCTCCGGCAGCGGACGTGGCACCAATACCAGGAAGAAAGGTGTCCGCGTCGGTTCACGGCCATATCAGTACAAAGGGGAATATCCGGCCCTGTCGTGACGGAAGGAATTGTGAGCAAATGTGCTAATATTGCGTCATCAATGGCAGCACCTCCTTATCGGCTACGGCAAACTGGGCAGCGTCGGCGTGAGTCGCGTGACTACCTTTTGAACAGTTATAACGACGGCATGCACTAGCTGGAATGCACTAAAGAGCTTTTACTGGGATCTTTTTATTTTTTTTTATGGGTTACTCGTCCGTGGTGTGCGTTATCTTCAAGAAATGGAAACGAGGAGTTGGAAGCATGCACCAGCCCTTATGGACGCCTGAAAAGGCGTTTTTTTTTTTTTATTTCGCCTTGCACTGGACGTGCCCAGAAGTTGCAGCTCGCGTTGCAGACCGTACACAAACGTGCGTGCAGTCCTACTTGAGGGGCTTTTCCGCTCGAATAGGATTCTCGGAAAACGATAAGCTTCGGCGCCACGAGCGCGCTGTTGATGCATAGATAAGGCTTCGAAGCAACAACCTGTCCGCACACTTTGTACCATTGACCATGTTATAGGTTTAGATACGCTAATTACTTTTCGCCTAGTTAAAGTGATAACGGCAGCTTGGTCATTTCACGTGGACAGAGATGCCGGTAGTACTTGTTTTTGAAGGTCGCTCTTAGCCAAGTTATAGATAGCTTTCACTGACGTCACTGTGGCTGCCGTGTTGGCACACGGCGTGCGAGGTGGAAGTCCGCAAACTTATCTGTCCATCTTATCTTGTACAGCGCTGAGAAGGCTGAGAGGAGTGCCCCGGAGAGGGCGGTGGTGACGTCATGCGCAAGCCTTGTGTAAGCGTTGCGAGCAAAACAGCAGTAATAAAGAAAAAGAAAAAAAAAAAAACCCCGAGATTGCGCCCGTAATTACCGGCTGTTTTTAAAGCGAAGCTTTAGCGTCCTCACTGATGCCGTTGTATACGCCAATACGCCCTGCAGGAAAGCCAACTTCCTCTGCCGATGATGAGGAATGATCGCTGTTGTAGTGAGAGAAAAAAGAAAAGTGCTTCCCGTGGATCTGGGTCGCTCGCGTCATGAAGCCGGCGTCTATCCGACTGCTCCATTTCGACATGGGTGAAACTGACGCCAAGCAGCAGGTGCCGATTCGCGCCGTACAGCCAAAGCCAAAACGTTAGGCCTATGGAGTGCACACCCGAGAGTTGCATGCGGGAATTCTGGAACATCAGTGCGTACTTCCAGAGTAACACGTACTCGCAGTGTGGGATTGGCCAACCGAAGCATCCATCACGACGAAGCTTCGCGTTCATCCATCGTCGCCGTGAGACGGAGTGGTAACCGCTGGAAACATTTTATGGGAAATGGTTGCCCCGAATGGGAAAGGGTGGATAGAACGGATAAGCGAACGGACAATCTTCTTATACAGTGTAGCCATTTTGCCCGCGTAGTTCGCAGCCGCTCTGTGGCGCTACTCCCGCTGCTGCTGCGCGCGCTCTTAAACATCATCCGTTGCGCATGGTCGCGCGAGCAACCGGTGGAACACGCCGTTTGCATCGGGACTTCCCGCTCCAGTTCCCCCGCTCCCCTCGGCATCTGCGCGAAGAAACGGGCTGCCGTCGCTCTTTCTCGCGCTCCGCGGGAAGGGCGCTCGCGTGACGCCGCTTTGATGCTCCGAGGGGGAACGGGTTGGCAGCAGCGGGAGAGGAAGAAAACCTTACTTAACGTGACCTTGGCGTCAACGTCTGGCCTTCCCTTCCCCGTCTGGCCCGCTCAATGTCAAGGTCGGGCTACGCTCAGCCACTGAGGCAGTGGGACGACCCAGTCGCACGCCCGCCGCGGGCAGTGCCGCGTGCTCGGAACGCACACACGCCGAAAGGAAGGATAAAGAGAAGAAGAATGGGGAGGGCGGGTAGCGGAGCGCCATCACGCTGATGAAGAACCGTAAGCGATTCTTCGCTAAGGTGAGACAGTCTGGATGGCCTGGCAAGGAAAGAGCAGGACGTTTGCGGGGTTAAGCTTGCGTAGGCGTGCACGCACGATCTCATCTCTCTCTCTCCCCCCACTTTGTTTGCGGTCTTGACTCAGCCTAGACTAACTAACCCAGTTGGAAATAATTCTTCGTGTAACCGTCGCGTGGCATCTTTTTCTTTTCTTTTTTTGTTTTTGTTTCTTCGTTTCTGGGTAACCCGTCTGGCTGCTTCTTTCCCTCCTCCTCCTTCCTCTTGCGAGTGGGACGCGGTTTATCGGTGGTTACGCGAGCAAGGGCCCTGTTGCGCTGCCGGCGCGAACGCGGGTACCCGGAATCGCGGCGGCTGCGCTGGTGTCTAATCACTCGGTGCAGACGGTGTTTCCTGCCCGCCGGGTTCGGCCGCACGTTGAGCACGACTGTCGGGTGGGGAAGCCAGATTACGGGCGAACGCGAATGCCGTCGCATTGCGCAATGCGGCACGCTGCGCTTGCCTGCCGCGCGAGTAATGCCGGATTTTACCGCCGCAGCTTTGGCCACGACTTGACAGTATAAATACCACGTTTTGGCTGGTTTCTCTTAAGCTAATGCTGTCCCGAAATTACTCTTTCTTCGACCGTTTACTTCGGTATAGAAAGTGACTAGTTCGATATTGTTTAAGCCTTCTTTAGGCACCCTCGTTTAGCTGGAAACATTGTATCGGCGCTGCGCCCCGTGTCACAACTAGACGTGAATGTCCACTTACCGCTTGCTTTTTTTATTTAGAACATTAATGAGACGGCAAGTTGAGCGAGCTGGAAACGCATGCGTGGTTAAGTTTTTACGGGTTCCTCGTTGCTTGTATATCCTGCCGGATATGCGCACTTCGCAGCTCGTCCCCCACTCCTGCGCCTCGCGTTTGCGCCCATTTTCGCACCGAGAGCAGTAAACCCTTACGAATTAACCGCCCACACAATTGCGCAGACCTCATCGTAATGCGCGCGAAACTGAGTTCACCGTACTCTAACGCTGCACTGGAGGAGCAGCATCTCCGGGCTCGCCTACAACAAGCACTTCGCTGTTTCGCCGGAAATCGCCGATTCCGGTGGTGGTGGCCTCTTCACATTCGCGTTGATGACCACAGCCGCTCGTGAAGTATGAATGGGCCAACACACGCACGCACGAAGACGTTTGTCGGCGGTGCCGAGCATTGTGAGCGCTTGTAAAGTGCGGCGCGCGCCCGCTCTCACGAGGACCCGTTTACGGCCGTTCATTTCGTCCCTTTACGAGCGCCCACCCCGCGCAATGCGTGGTGCGCAGCCCGAGCCTTGCCCTGATAGCAATCGTATCCCGCAGTCGCCCGCGTTCTCCGCTGTCCGCGGTGGCGGGATGAATAGTCTTTTATTCCGCAAATGTCGTCTAGCTCTCTCTCTCTCTCTCTCTCTCTCTCTCTCTCTCTCTCTCTCTCTCTCTCTCTCTCTCTCTCTCTCTCTCTCTCTCTCTCTCTCTCTCTCTCTCTCTCTCTCTCTCTCTCTCTTCTCTCTTCTCTCTTCTCTCTTCTCTTGTCTTCTCTTCTCTTGTCTTCTCTTCTCTCCTCTCCTCTCCTCTCTCTGGCGTTCATTCTTTTCCACCTCCGTCCCACTTGAACTGCGGCGTCCGGCCAGCAGAGCGCCACCGTCAAAGGCGCCAGTTTTGAAATATTGAGCCCGTTTTGTAGCTTGCAGCAACCTGCAGATTTCAGCTCCTGTCGCACGTGGAGTGTAGTGCCCTTTAGGTTAGCTGCATTTTTGTTAAGCAGCGTGCAGTAAAATAGCGTGCAGTCGATATTTGTACACACCTGCCACGATGGTACGGCACCTTAATAGTTTTGCTGGGTGTACGGCGTAAATGCCAATAAAGTTAATTGTTCAAATGTCAAGGGTTTGCCGCCCGTTCACCACGGCCGTGCTTGTGATGGCGGCGAAGTGTGCGAAGCAGTTACGACGCCCAAGAGACGGGGCTTACTTGAAGCGATCGGACACTGCGCAGCCTATGAGGTAAAGTGTCAGGACGCGTATGATTTCAAATTGTAATCGTTCATATTGTAATCGCTCTCAGTTTCCCCCTTTGTGGCTTGACTTATCTATGTCGCGGAGAGCTTGTTACTCTTAAATTTTTACGACTGCCAGGTGATTATCCATGTCTCCTCGCTGCGTTTTTCACGGCACGTTCCAGGTCAAACGCTTGCTTTTAAAAATTGTCTTCCGCAAAGGGGGCAGCACTTACCATGCTTTTGCCCCGCCCCCTCGTGTGACATTATATATATATATATATATATATATATATATATATATATAATATATATTAGTGTGTGTGTAAAACGAGGTTGAGTGACCTTTCCCGCAAGCATTAGCCCTCCCGTTTTTGTGTCATCCAGAAAGTTACTCGCCGCTTACATATATGTGCCGGTGTCGTAAGGATGCCGCAGTCACTTTCTTGCTAATGTAGCTTGCGTGTCATCCAGATGCGCGTTCCCGGGGGGATTGGGTAACGCCAAATCTTTCAGCTACAAATATTTCAGCCTTCGTCCGACGTTTTATATTTTGGATACAGATGGGCCCCGAGTACGACCACTGCAACGTGTCATTTTGTTTGTACGTGTGGCTTTTACAGGGTTAGGTTAAAAAGAGGTTCAGGCCCTTATGCGAAGGTTGTCCATCGATTCGACAAAGGAAGCTTTTTTTTTTTTTTTTTTTGTGAGTGGCGAAAACGCTGTCCCTCTATTTTTCTCTTTATCCGTGTAGGAGCAAGTTGCGAGGTTTAGTTCGTGACCTCCCAGTTTTCACCTTGAATTTCAAGGTGAAAACGGGAGGAGTGAACTTGGAGGCTTGAAAGCGGAGTCAGCGCCCTCTACGCGCGTGTTGTCAGCGTTGGTCGACAGCGTTTTCCTGAAGCGTTACTCGGTGCTCACTGGGTAGACGTTGCATTTACGACCTTCGACATTGAATTTTCAGAAATATATTGCCTTCCGGCATGCGCTTTATACGGCACAATAAAGAACAGGCGACACAACTCGAAAAAGATAATAAAATACGAAGTGGGCAAAACGCTGCAATTGATTTCTTATAGATTTATGCGTGGCACGTGTTGACATCAGATCAACTCACTCCCCCTCGTTTAAACACTGTTGCTGTTGTGTAAAGAAATTTTCCTTCGCTACTGCTCTCTCTTGGAGAGAGAGAACGAGAGGAAAGCGAGCCGTCAAGAATGCCAAGGAAATTATTTGAGTATTAGCACATCATTTCTTCGTGTTGAAATCGAAAGTGGAGAAAACGCGCTGTTTGATTGGGACCCGAACCAATGACCTTCACTAGAGCTGGTTTTCAGTGGTCGCAAATATCGGCTTGTAATTGTGCACGAAATGACTTCCACGCAGTCACTAAATCTTCAGCTTCAAACCTTATTGCGATGAAACAAATACCGTAAAATAGACGTTTTTAAATAGGGATAGCATCTCACAGAATTTCTTGGAGAGTCGGAAAGCTTTTTTTTTTTTCTCGCGCCGTTGAGACATTTGTGAAATTTAACAGAAAAGCGTAAAACCGGTGGCATGAATTTGGCGATCAACGATTCGTACAATAAACTCGGAAATTTCGCAGAATCTCGAGGGTCATAAAATCGGGCTTCAGACGCACTCGGCCTGCCGAATGTATGGTCGTAGATGAAACCTTAAACGGGATTGAAGCAGCCGCAGCTATATGATAAGAGGAGGCCATATTTGGAGCGTTCTTTTGTTGTGGGCTTAGCCGAACAAAAATAGCTACGGCTGTTTTTTTTTTGTCCCTTATTTTTGTTTTAATGCGTTCACCGGGGATATCGACCGGTGTCAACGCCCGGCTTTTTTGTCGGAACGCTTTTTGTCGCAGCGCGTCCGGAGACGCTTCGAACGGAAACAGCACTGCATCGGTTGACGCATGCTTCTGACTTGATAATTTGTGTCCCATCTCACGCCTAGTTTACTTATTTTTCCAATTTTTTGCGAGTTCATGGGTACTGCCCCTAATTTCCAACTTTGCCTGCACTAAAAGCGTTTTGAGTACATATGGTGGTGGTAGCGGGTAAGTTTGTACAATGAACCACAAACAGTACTATAAAGTAACGTAAACCCCTGTGCAGTAGGTTTTCATTTATTTTGTGTGTGTGTGTGTGTGTGTGTGTGTGTGTGTGTGTGTGTGTGTGTGTGTGTGTGTGTGTGTGTGTGTGTGTGTGTGTGTGTGTGTGTGTGTGTGTGTGTGTGTGTGTGTGTTGACTTTACTGCCAGACATTAATGCCCGTAGCAACATCACCATCATCACATGCACTGTGAGCATGCACCAAGGGGTTTGCTTCCCGTGTACCCATCGCTGTACCCATACACACACACACACACACACACATATATATATATATATATATATATATATATATATATATATATATAGTGTGTACGTATGTATGTATGCATTGTTTTCTTTTCTCCTGGCCAACCCAGCAACGCCAGGTCTCACGCTTCGGCGTCACACAATCGCCTTTCTACGGAAACGTTTCTGGCCGCCATCTTTATGTAAGAATGTTTACGCTTATTGCAGTTTTTTTTAGAAACATTAGGAAAGCGGGGTAGGGAGGGGGGTGATGTATAATGAGCTCCTGTTCTTAGTAGCGACTAGAAAGGGCAGGGCAAATAGGAGCGACGTGTACACTTTGTCCAGTTCAAGTAATTTTTGCTTGGTTCGCGCCTTTGTCCCACGTAATCGCCAGAGTTTTCCATGTTAAAAGCGTCTCAGCAGTTCTGCGAATTAACCGCGCTCACTTTCAAGTGAGAAATGCTCTTCGAGGAAATTTAACGTGGAAACATAATTTCTTTCCCTGTTTTGTTCTCCCGCGAGCGTTCTGAGCCAACCGCTGGAGTGGCGAAACTTCTGACGCACTTGCCCTATTAAACCGCGCGAAACCGGCGGAACTATACACTCTGCCTGCACAACTATTCAAAACGCCAGAACTATTCTCTAAACGCTCTCTACCCGCATGCCTGGTTTTGAACTGCCGCCAATTTCCCGCGCCCAGCGCGCCATGAAAATTGTCACAGCTTGACGTCTGCGGTGTGGCGTCATGGTGTGCAGTATAACGTTGTAATAATGAAAAGAAGTGAGTGACGTCTGGTCTTGTTTCTTGCCACAATCCTGGCCTTCGCGACGTGATGCCGGTTGGTTTTGTTCGCTTCAAAATGAACCAGGCTACGCCAAAATTTAACACCGTTGATTCTGCGATACCACCGATGCGGTAATGCGCGGTACCGCTTAACTTTGACTACGCAAGCTTTCTACATTTTTTTTTTCATTTTGAAACCTTCAGAAAGCGCGACACTTTCTGAAAGTTTCAAACTGCAGTTTCACCAAATAGCCCAACTCACCATTCTGCTGCAGCTTATTTCTACTGATGGTGGTACGGAAAAAAATTAGCACATACCTCACAGCTGAAACGGTAATCCGCTTTACGCGGTGACTGCCAGAGAGAGAGAGAGAGAGAGAGAGAGAGAGAGAGAGAGAGAGAGAGAGAGAGAGAGAGAGAGAGAGAGAGAGAGAGAGAGAGAGAGAGAGAGAGAGAGAGAGAGAGAGAGAGACTGCATGTGCGATAACGCTCGATACGCGGTAGCGCGAGAGAACTCTGGGGCAGAATTCTCAGTTTTGCACATTTCACATCGTTTCATGTCCGCGAGCTCTGATTGGCTGAAAGCAGAGGACCGGATGTGACGCAGAACAAGCGAAACGATATCATTGGTCAGAGGCCTCGCAAGTGCAATTAAGTCATGACTGGTACATCCGCCAAACGGACATTTTCGAAACGGACACAACTTAGAATTCCTCCCCTGGTTCAAATATATCCGTGGTCTTTTACTCTGGCGCGCCTCATAGTTCACTGGCTAGCTTCGGCAGCTCGAACGCGCTAAATTTGAAATTCGAGGGCCTCGTCATCCGCGCGCAGAGCGTGAGTGTACGTGCGGGTGTGTTTTGGGATTCTTGGAGCGGTCGGCGATAGGCCATATCAACACAGGTGCTGTTTAGGGGCGGAAGCATTACACGTGTGGTGTGCGCGGATGCTCTTGGGCCGAGGCAGCCGCTCGGCGGTCGATAGCCTCCGAACGGCACACGCCACGGCCTCTCCTCGCCCAGGTGCAGGCGGTGATTCGCGTTAAACCGAGAGTCCTGTATCCAGGTGCGTGAGGCAGCATCGCAGTCACCGCCTCTCTTTTCTCTTTCGCTCATTTGCGCTCCTTTCCTCTCTGTCTGCTGTTCTCCTGTCGCGACGGGCTTAGGTCGCCGTTATTTCTCCCTGCCCGACGATGCTGCCGCACACGGCCTACTGTCGCCTGTAAGTGTGTACCTGTCCTCGTTCGCCGTTGTCGTATTACTCAGTTCTCGTTTTTGCCTTTCTGGGTTGGGATGATCGTATTCCATATGATTGCCGGGAGTACGTACGACATAAATTCTCTAAACACGAACGTTCGACAAGCTGGTTGGTTCAAATTCAGGTCACTCGTTCAGGACACATTTTTATTGTGGCAATTCGCCTCTCTTTACGAGCTAGCGTAATAAGAAAATTCAATCAATCAGTTATGGGATTTATTTGAAGTTAGGTACATGATATTTGCAAACAGTTCTTGGGCCCATAGCCAAAGGCTAGTTGTGGGTCCCAATTCGGGAATGCATGTTATAAGCAGTCTCATTATTAACAATCAGTGTACAAACATACTGTAGAAACTGTGCTGTACACAATGTACAAACATGTTAGAATATAGTAATTACCAATACAACGGCATACATAACACGTAATAACTATTTTAAAAAATGCCGCAGACTTTGCAATTGGACACAAATGATCGTGCTGTAATCAAAAAGAAAAGAAAAAAAAAGAGAACAAGTATTTTTCTAGTACAGGGGGTCACTCTTGGGCATATATATAACAGAAAATAGTTTGTTCAGTTTTTTGTAGAAGTTATCATTCCTCAGGTTAACAGGGATTTTATTTCACACTTCCGCACCAACGTACTGTATAAGTCGCTAACCATAAATATTATGAGTAAGGGGAAGATTGAAATTGTTGAAGCTGAAGTTTGCTGTGGGCCGTAATCGACTGCTAAATAAGGAGACAGGAAATGGGTGATTGTTTCCAGCTATGCTGTATGTGAATCGAGCTTTTTTATCTTCACGCATGTGATCAAAAGGTAGTAGTAGAAGCTGAGTAAACAAAAGGCTTACTGTGTTCGTTGTATTTGGCGAAATTCACTATTCTAATCATACGTATTTGCAATCGTTCGAAGTGGTTAAGGTAGGTAGTGAACGTCCAGCCCCAGGGCTCTAAACAATGTCAGGTGACTGCCGATAAATGCATGGTATAGCTATAGCCTAAGTAAGATCTCCGTGTCAAAACAATCACGAGCTTGTAAAAGGGCGTAGCAGGACGTTAACAGGACATAACGATTGATTGGTGGGCTAGTTGGTAGTGTATCTTGATTCCGTTTCTTGTATCTGTGCAGTGTAGCCTATCGTAAGTTAAGAGGACATCTTTTGCGCGCCTGAAGCCGGTGTGGTACGGGCGCCCTTTTAAATACGCGCGTCCTTTTAATGCGCTGATCCTTGTAGAGTCGCTGTTATTGCTGCGCGGTATCGGTGCCGGGATGCAGGCGATGAGTTTTGCGTTGAGACATTTCTTTACGCGGATGTTTCTTCCCACTTGCTCCAGTTGCTCTTTTACGCGGCTTGCAATCATAGAATATGGAATCGCACAACCTACCTTTATTCTGCAGTTTCTGATCGCGTACAATGCGCTAGGCAGTGTGTTCGGTCAATGACTCTTCCAGTGTTATGTAACTTTTATTATCTGCAACCACGGTGGGCATGCAGTGAACACTATACATATTTCTCTTCAATATATGTTAAAAAAAAAAAGTCGCTGTTATCCTCCTACCCTAGCTAAAAAAAAAGCTGAATAGACCGGAGCAAGGCTTGCAACAGCGTGCGTTCGCATGAGGCGCAGCAAAATAAAAACGTGAATTCGTACGTGTACGCTGTACAAGGCAGCTGTCCGGCGGGCTAACCGGAAGCAGAGGACCTGCGGGGTTCGCAGACGGACGCAATGTCCGCACAACAACAACAGCCGCCGCCACTACTACTCGATGCGGAGGGGCCGAGATCTGCGAAGTCTTCGTAGCGCTCAGACTAAAGGGACGAAAAAAGTAAACGATAAAAAGGAGTCACGGGGAAGTGGAGGGCGGAAAGTAAGGTCACGCGAGGAGAACGGAAGAACGACGCCGCGATAAGGATAGCAGCGTGCGTGCATACATATAAGACTGCGTCACAATGCGTCTTCTGTGGGCGGGGGACCCCCGCATTCCGGTCAGCTTGACCGACCGACTCGCCCTGCCCGAAGGACGTGCTCCCGAATCTGAAATGCAAGGGGACGACGGAGGGATGGAGTCGGAAGGCAAAGGCAAGAGGGGAAAATCAAAAGTGTGAGGATGCAGTTGCGAGGGTTTAAGGTATACAACGTCCACCGGTGGGTGTACGGAAGAAAAAAAAAGTTTCGGGGAGAGACTGACCTCAACAGCGCAGACGACATTGAAATGGAGCGCACACACAATACCGTCTGCTTCTGTCAAAGCCAGGGGAAAAAAAAATCGAGGTCTGGGTAAAGCTGGCGGTTCAGGAAAAAAAGTTTGGAAATATGAATTACGCAAAGGAATAAAACTTCCCTACCAGGCACACTGTCCGAAGAAGGCAAATGCAGACGTAGAAGGCACAGGGCGGACACCTGAAGCCGCGGCATCGAGGGTGGGAGGAGGTAGGCGTTGGGAAAGAAAAAGAGGGTGGCTTTGAGTGACGGCGAAGGCCAGAGTGCATCCAAACACCGACCAGATTAGAGGACTGCAGAACCGA
This sequence comes from Haemaphysalis longicornis, assembly GCF_048455015.1. Lineage (NCBI taxonomy): Eukaryota > Metazoa > Arthropoda > Arachnida > Ixodida > Ixodidae > Haemaphysalis > Haemaphysalis longicornis. The sequence goes on from NW_027526422.1 coordinate 63,389,909, forward strand.
TGCCCTTAGTTTCAGACCCACTGAGAAATTCTTTAGTCTAACCCTACCCAGGTTGGATCCTCAATATATTCCGCTTTTGAAACGCAGCCGTTCTGATAATGAGGATTATTCTGAATGACGACCAGTGCTGAGGCTTTCTTTTGGCCTAGTGGATGTTGGTGGGGGTTCATTTGACCGGTGTTCGTGGACCAGGCAGTCCCGGATGACCGTGTGTATAATGGTGGATATCTGCACGCGCAGTTGATTCTTGCCTAGGTCATGCCTCTCCCTCAGTCTTTTTTCACCTCGCCTCCCCCCTCCCTCCCTCTCACGCTCTCCCTCTGTATTGCGTGTCGAGTCACGTAATCCTCCTCAGACCAATATGGCAAAATGGCCTGTGCGTTTCTGCTGAGGGTCTGCTAAGCGGTCTCGGCTTACATGGAGAATTTAAAAAAAAAAAAGGTGGTGGAACTAGAATCACCGTCCACTTAAAAAGAAACGCGTTTTGAGTGAGTCTGCGCTGATCCAAAACTTGCTAATCGTCTTGTTCTCAAGCGATGAAGTGAGGTTTTAGATTCGCACGCTGTGAGCGAATAGTTATTGTGTGCGTGCTGAATTCCACGGATACGATCTTATCGCTTTATTGCGTGAGCAATAAATGATCCATTTCGGGAAAAATTTGCGCCGTCGATCCGCGGACACAGAGCGACAGAAGAACAGGGAACGACAGGAAGGAAGGAAGGAAGGCAGGAAAGTTAACCTGGCTAGAGCCTAGTTTGCTATCCTGCACGTGGGAAAGGGTACATAGGCAAAAAAAGAGAAAGGAGAGAATGAAGAAAAGTTGGAGCTAACAGGCCCGTTCGGAGAGGAGTGACGTCAAGCCGAGCTGGCAGCGGTGGCGCGGCTTTCGCACAGGTGCTAGGATGTCTTAGATGCTTCGGATCATGACTAAGTGTAAGCTGGCACGAAATCAATCGGATTGAGGAGATAACCAAAGCGCTCTCTCTCCAAACGGTCCATGCATTGCTAGGGGCCAAGTGTGCTTCCGGCTTGTTGCCGAGACGGCGGCTATTCGCAACCTGATGCGCCCCGTGTCGCAAAGTAAAAGGGAGTGTGAAGCGAGTGCAGCACTGAGTGGGTGGCAAACCAGAGTAGAATGGAATGACAATCACGAAATGCCGATTCCGGTAAACATCAAAAGGAGCGGCAGGCAGCCAATGCCGCTGCTAAAGCGAGCAAAGCTGACCACCGCGACGGTTATAACGTAAAGTACTGCTGGCCCGGTGTGCGAAGGGGGTGCGAGAAGCCCTGTTGCGGTATTCGGAAGTCGGAGCAGGGTGTGTGCATTGGGCCGAGCATCGAGTTAGCGAAGAAGGATAATAAGCTCACGCATTCTTAAAGATCCACCAATGGGTCTTCACTGGTGGATCTTTGAACGTTGAAGGCCCACCGTGGCAGTCCAAGGTTCGCAAAGCAGCCGTTTTCCAGATGCTGGGACGACGTAACCAGGATTAACGGTACTACTCAAGAGCCCGTTCTACATGGGGCGAATTTCGCTTGCGAATTCGCAGCTGCGGCGGCGCTCGTCCACCAAAACGATCTATTCTCGTTGCTGTGGCGAATTTCCAAATGTTTGGAAAAGTCGAACTTCTCTTGCGAACGCCGCTTAGCATTTATCAATATGTCGTAGCAGTGAAAATAGGAAAATCGTTTTGCCGCACGGGCGGCGCCGCAACTGCGAATTCGCGGGCGGAATTCGCCCTATGTGGGCTGAAGCCGCTTCCGTACTTTGTACGATGGCAATTTGTCGAAAAAAAAAGTTTTTGCTGAAGCATTCGTTCCCTCGGTGTTCGTTCAAAGTGAGGTTGGATTGTAATCCCGCTGAAGCTGTGATAGTAAACTTTAAAAAAAATTTTTTTTGGCTGTATTCGCATACGACGCCCCTGCTGCGTTTCGTTCTACATGCAGCGCGGCTGCGTCCGCCGACTGTTCGGTTTGCGTGGCGTGATACGTTCCACCTGCTTATACGCCACTTCAAATGTACAGTCGAAACCTATCCATTTGCGTCGTGGGCGTTCTTAATGTGACTCGTTCTGTTAGCCCCCACGAAATCGCTCGATGGCGATGCGATCGTAACGCTTGTCGTTGCTTTGTTCTTCAGGCGTCCTGTGGTGGCTCAGTGGCTAAGGCGTTGTGCCGCTGAGCCCACGGACTCGGGTTCGATTCCTGGCCGCGGCGGCCGCTTTTCTGATGGAGCCGAAACGCAAAAACGCCCTTGTGTTCGAGATTTCGGCGCACGTTAGAGATGCCCAGGTGGTCTGAATTAATCCGGAGCCTCTCCACCAGGGCGGGCTTCAGCGTGAGTGTAGTAGCTTCGGCGAGTTAAACACCCGAAATTCGACTTCTTCATGGGTCCTTGCAACTTCTTAGTCTCTGTTTGGTTTGTTCGGACGTTTGCACTCAAAATTTCGGAAGCCTTTCTTTTGTCCAGGGGGCTCCCATAACTGAAGAGACGTGCGCAAAATTGAACAACGTTGCAGTCGACAGACGGTCAGACGAGAAGCGTAGCTTTGTGGTGAGAGAGGAAGTGCTTGGAAACTAGGTTGACCAGAAGGCGTAAACTTTTCTATTACTTGGCCGTACTTTTCTACGGGGGGAGAAGGGGGCGTTATTTTTTCGGTCTTGACTATTTCAATAAGCAGACCGCCCGCGACCCGTTTCTCGACGTTTTCTTCATTTTATTTTTTTTGAACTCGACTAACCGACGCATTGCGGAACGGCGCATATCCGTCCCGGCCATCGCAGTAAACAGCGTTCCCCTTGCCCTCAGCGCACCGCGGGAGGGCTCCGACGCTGAACGATTGAGCAACGAAGCGAAAAAAAAAAAAAAAGTGAGACAGGAGGCGCCGAAGTAAAAAAAAACCAAGCGTGTAGTTAGTGGAGGAGGCGCTTGTAAGAAGACAGTTAAAAAAAAGAACAAAAAACCTGCAGGGCATGCCAAAGCGGGTCGAACGGCGGGTTACGCCAACTGGACATAACCAGACGCCACCGCGACCCCCGTTTCCCCCCTCACCCGTGGATTTTTTTCTCCGCTGTCTAGCGGAGGTCAGCTTCCCGGATATGAGCAAAAAGTGGGAAAGAAAGGCATCAGTTGGAAAACCGAACTTGGAGGGGGGCGGCAGTGCACAGGGGGTCCAGAGGTTGACCGGTTCCTACGACTTCCTTTCGGCGGCCGTTGTCTGAAACCTTCGAAGGCTTCAAGTAAGAAAAACAAGCTGGAGAACCCGGCAGGAAGCCGCCGCCAACCCTCTCCCGTCTGGCGATTCTGTCGGAAAAGCGGTGCATGGGTGGACTCCAGGGGAAGAAGGGGGAGGGGTCCGGGAACTCCTCACCTCTTGACCTACAACCAGGGACTCCCCCGCCGTGTGGTTGGTCTCCCGACTCGCTCCTCCGCCGTCCTCTCCGCGTTCCTCGCGAGTTCTTTTGCTTTGTTTTTCTCCGCAGTCCCGTGAGGTCAGTGCGGTTCCGTTTAAGGAAAAAGCTGAAGCGCGGAACATATACAAAGCGGGAAAAGTTTTAAGTACCGGGAAGCCATCTATGAGAACGGGGCAACAGCGGGGTCGGGGTAGCTAGGTTTTTTTTTCTCTCCACCCCCCTTTTACGGCTTTGGGGAGGCGGCCGTGTCCGCCGTACCCGGTCGTCAGTGGCGCGTACTCAATCTGTTGTCCAACCTTGCGTCCTGGTTGCCCCAGCCAACTTGTTTGCGTCGGCGGGGTGAAGGGGTCGTCACTTCTCGGCACCGGTGTGCGTGCGTGGTCTGCGTCCGGGACTTCGCGAGAAGGAGGGGGAGGAGAAGCGCCGCTTACTCTGGTCTCGGCACCGACATCCGGGGTCGCGCGGGTTTCCACTTTTTTGGAAAAAGAATTCTCTCCTCTGACCGCGGCGCGCTCTCGATTTTTTTTTCTTCTCTTCTCCCGGCTGCTGTTTTGGTGGCATCCATTCCCGCCTTGACAGTGAGATAACAAAAAGTGGAATTGAGAACGTTGGAAGGAGCATCTGCTGTGGGGTGGTTTTCTGACCGTTTCGCGTTGCGCTCGCGTTGCGTGTATATAGGTAGCAATACTCTTCTTTTTTTTGCGTGCTGTGGCGGAGATTTCTGAGACAAGCTGTGTGGGGGAGAGTTCCGACCCGGACCACTCCTCCCACACAACTGCTGGGATGATAGAAGTGAGGGAGGAGGAGGAGGAGCAGTAGGACGCGTTCAGCTCGACGGTGACCCGTTCGGCGAAAATACGCACGAAACAAGGAAGACGTAAAAAAGAGCGCGCCACCGCCGTATACCGTGATGTACGACTCCCGAAACGGAAGCACGCACGCGCGCCTCCAGCCCAGACAAGCACGTGTCAGGTCGTTCGGAGAGCGTTTGTTGTTGTTGTGGCGGCGGCGGCCCGTTTTGTCTGTGCTCCTCCGCCTCCTCCTGCTCCTGTAACTTGGAGGAAGCGAGACGCCCCAGGAGGAGGAAGTGGCCGCGTGCTAGCCGGCCGCAGAACCGAAACAAACCAAGAGGTTCCGAAAGCCGGGTGGCACGCATGTTGTGCCGCTGCTGCTGCAGGAGCCGGAGGTACAGCGAAGAGTCGGTCTAGGGTGTACAGCCAGCCATGAGGGTCACTGGGTCAGAAAACAAGACGTCGTGCCTCTCTCGCCGAGGGTTTTTTTTTTTTTTTTTTTGGCCGTCGCTCCCCAAGCTGCAGGGCTTTAGGCGTACGTACAGCGGTGCTCATCAATGCACATACCGGACGTCCCAGGCCGGCTCCGAGCCGTGGCCGGCGGCGAGGACGACGATGCATCCTTCTTGGCCGCGCCACTCCTCCGTGCGTGGCTGGCACTCACCGCTTCCTCCTCCAAGGTCGTTCTCCGCGAATGTAGGTCTTGCTTGGGTAGCGGCATCCGCACGTTTCCTTATCGGCGCTGTATCCCACACGCTCCGCTACAACGGTGCACACTCGTGCGGACAGGAATGCCACGCTCGTGGCCTTTGGCTTTGCCTTGCCGATGCCGCCGGCTCGGCTCCTGGTCCCTTGGTGTCGAGCTGTTCGCGCCAGTCCTTCTATTTTTTTTATTATTTTTTGATCCGGGAGAAGGGGAATTGAAACGCAGACAAGCGAAACCTTTGACACTTAGACTATGACCTTTTTTTTTGGAAGTGCCGGCCGAATGTAGGGGCTCTGAACACCAGACCGGAACGGTAGCTGCTGGTTTCTGTCGGCCTGTCTTCTCACAAGGTTGGGAAAGAGACGTGAACTGCTGTTGGTGCGTCTACCGCAACGCACGGGCAAAGTTTCGTGCGAGCGCGGTAAAAGGAGACCTGTGGTTATCGGCTCTAATGAACGGCTTGCTGCGGACGGGTCTGCGGACCAAAACAAGGCCGCGCCCTCTAACATGTACCAACCCTCGCGTTCCCGTATGCCCAAGCTCACTTTAAAAAGTTTTTCGAGGTTCGATACTTGTACCTTTTCTTTTTGTTCTAACGGTGAGCGCTTGGTTTGGATGGGGAACTTTAAGGGCTGTTTTGGTCTGCTTAATGGAGGGGCAACGCGTTGCTGTTAGTACACGCTACGTGATGGCTCTTGTCTGGCCGGAGTGAGTGGTCGTTATTTCGGACTGGTTACCAGGGTTCAACGACCGAGCGACTTCCACTTCCCGCGCTTCTCCATGGCGCGTACGTTCCTAGTGATAGTAATGATGGCGATGTTGGTGCCGGATGCACGCGGCAGCAGCGGTGGAAGGCACTCGATACGTCCAAATACCTGAAGTCTCCGTTCCGCCTTTTTTTTTTTCTGGCTGCTGCTGCTGTGCAGTCATGGACAAATAAAATGCGAACACGAAAATATCAACCAGAACACACATATTTAAAGAACACTGTTCGTGAAGGTAGAATAATGGCGTGCTATTGCTATATTTGGGAAGCTCAACTTTGTTACTCTAATTAAGCCACGCCCCAATTTGACCTGCATGGAAAGAAACCGCACTATTTGTAGGTTCTGCTTGATACTGCCGTGTTCGCATTTCATTTGTTTATGGCTGTACTTGGGTTCTGTTTGGTCTTGGCGGTTGTTCTGAACCGCTCGGCGACCAATATTTATGACACTCTAAATCAACCGATAAATTATTGTTGTACAGATCTTAAATGCGATAACCTTCTCCTAGTATGGAGTCATCATCAGTAATGCGGACTTCTGACGACTACTCGGATGCGGAAGAGCGCAACATCGTTCACGCAAACTGAGCAAAAGTTGGTCAGATCGTTAGGGCAATCTTCAGTGACAATTGACCTATAAAAGTCGTTCGAAAGCACGGTAAAAAGTTTTCCTCGTTTAGTTGCTTCATAAAGTAACGGCATTTCTTCCGTTTAAATTCACGTTGCCGATTGCGTGAAAGCCAGTGTTTTCTGTCAGGCTGATTTCTCTTCATCATTAAGGGCATCCCTCCCCCTTCTCTGTGTTTTTTTGTTTAACCTCGTTGTACGCATCGTTGGATAGACGTTTAACCTTACGATAGACAGACATTTTATTTCATGTTTACGAAGAAAAGAAAAACGAGGAGGGAGAGACAAGGCTGATTTCGCAGCTTCACAAAGCTCTCGCCCCCATTTTACAAGGTCAGGAGCCGCGAAATTGTCATAACCCATGATCTCTCAATATGATTGACAGTAAGTATGCGCCTTTCAGCAACTTTAAAATTAATTTCTTTCGTTGGCTGATTCTTGGAACTTCGCTACCTTGCATGCATTTTCGTGTCAATGGAGGCCGGAAGCAGCAAGGATTGGGAATGCCGAACCCAGGACGTCATGGCGCTTTGCGAAGTTTAGCGTGCGTTGCCCGGGGAAAAAAAAATATAAAAGCAGACGTCCTATTCGGTAAAAGACCGTAAATCAACAACTTCGCGCAGGCGTGTTCGTTTCGAAAACAAAGGCTTGTGGAAGGCTGTAGCGTGGGTTCGCTGAACTGGGCCGAATCCCGAGCAGCTCACCGAGAGAAGAAAGAGAGGAGCCTCCCGCTACCAGGGCGTGAACTGTGCCGTAACTCTTTCGACGCGCACCCCGCTCTCGCTATGCGCCAACCGACGCCGGCCGCGCTGGTGAGTCAAACGCCGTATATCCCACTCAGCGGTGTTCATCATGCCACGCTGCGCTCAGAGAGAGAGAGAGGGGGGGGAGCTCTGAGAGGTCAACTGTCCCGAAGCGTGAAGTACGCGCGAAAAAAAAAAAAAAAAAAAAAAAAAAAGAGCGAGGTACATATTTTACGCTTAAGGCGGAGGAGGAACTCTCGGAAAATGTTTAGGCGGTCGCTCTTTAACACCGCTACTCGAAACTTCAAAGAACCGGAGCGCCGTATATGCCATGCAGCGCAGCAGCTGCGAACAAAATGCGCAGGATGTGGATTCTGCATCCTCTTTGATAGCGGTATGCGTTGAGCAACCATTCCTTAGGTACCCGTTCTGTTGATCTTTGACTTCTAGAGGGACACGTGCGTCTAATAATATACGAGCTTCAGCGCGTGATATATAATACAGCTCCTGTCATCCGCCCTGTACATTACGGGCCTGAAATTGCACTGCGGTAACTTTTCGGTCTTCATTTTTTCCGTAGTCATCAAACAAACAAACAAACAACGGAAAATCTTCGCGGACTTGCGAAACGTGTGGGAAACAAAGGGTTAGATGGGTCGCGAAGGCTGTAAACTTGGCTCTTATACTGAAACGAGTCGCGTTCCCTGCTGTGGGGTTCCGGTCGCACGTTTCTCACGAACGAAAAAGTTATCAAAGAATTCCCCGGAGGGAGGAGTCTATTCTCGCTGCATTTGCTCGGAAGCTCCCGTGTTCCCCCGTGGTCGGTGTGGCATGCACGGTGTTATTTACGAGACAAAGCGCTCCTTGGCTTGGCTTGGCTTAGTACTCCTCTCTCTTCCCCTCTTCTCTGGCCCTTGTTCCGGGAAACATTTTTTGGATGCGGCTTTTGACCTAACGTGTGGCGTTTTCGTTTTTTACGCGATGCCCTGACCGCTTGCCCAGGTCGCGTTGCCCACGAGAAGTCCGCACGTAAGTTTAAAAACCCAAGTTTTGTTCAAGCAACCGAAGCGGGAGAGTTTTACACCGCACGAATGCTGCACGGCTGAAGAAAAAAAAACAAACACAAGAACATGGCTGAAGCGGATGCTGTCGATACAGGAAACTCGACGTCAGGATGGCTACGCGCTCGTAAACATTTGTTTGGCGTGAGTTACGTTGCTGAGCCGCACAGCACTTCCGAATGGCCTCGCATGTGTTGTGCACTCCGGCTGATGATGCCAGGCGTGAACCGCTCATGAAGAAGGTGGTGCCGTGAATGCCTTCCCGGTCAGTTCTTTTGTTATTAATCCGTACGAAGCTCCCTCCGTAGTTCTCCCTTTCACCCCTCTCCCCCTCGATGCACGAAGAGCACAAAATAATTCACTCGCGATGTGGGAACGCCGCTAGCAAACAATTTATGTGCTACAGCAACGGCGCGTCCTCGAGGAGCTCCGCGGCGAAGCTCGCTTGCAAGGGGGAAATGGGCATTGAACGCATAATTTACACCCCCTAGCTCCTCGAAGCGACAAGTCGTTTGGAAAGCGGCTCAGCACACGTGCGTGCACTGTGAACTTGCTTCCTGCACCGAAGGCTTGCGGTAACGCTGTTTTTGTTTCTGTGGTTGTTCGTTTCCCTCTAATTGGCTCCTCCCGCATGCCTCGCCGTAAATAAGACGCGCTAGGCGCTTAGCCCTTTCGACTCGAGAACACGCCCCCGGGCCATTCAATCTGCGCCTGCCTCGGCAAAGCCATTGATTCGAGTGCGAGCAGAACGGGTTACCACGCATTCCAACCCTCTCCTTCTTCCTAAGATGAACAATCTCGCTTCTCCTGGTAGGAAGTGAAGTGGGGGATTGAATCACGAATGCAACTGGTCGCCGACGATCTAAAGGGTAAACTCGCATGGGATGTGGGTAATGTGCTGTTCTTATACACAACCACCCGTGTCTTTACTTCGCCAGCTGCGGCCTCCCCTATGCCGCGCGTAACTCTTTTCGCCTGCGTGCTTCCCGTTAGCGCCTCTCGATTCGCCGGGAGCTTTTCTCCGCATCTCCGCAACGCCTTTTAACTGCGTATTCATTTGCGTTGCTTGCGCTTGTTGCTTCAACCGCACTTCCGCGGGTCGTGAAAGGTCCCCCCCCCCTCCCCTTGCCGTTACCCGCATTTATCTGTTGCTATCGTTGCGTCATACAGGCTGCCCCCATAACAGCCAATTTATCCTCACTTTACAACCTTAACCAGCTTTGTTCGACGCTGAAACGAGTAATAAAGAAAAGCAAGTCCCGGTGACCTCGAGAATGCCGGAACGGGAAGGGATTCGCGTGATGACCTCCTGCAGATGGTTAGAGATGCGAGGGGGGGAGTCCTTTTTCGATATGCGCGAGGGCGCAAAACAAAAAAGCAAAGCTACCACCCGATGGTGCCAGCGGGTCTCGGAAGTGTCGACGACGTGCTGGCTCCGAATCAAGTGGCACTGCTGTTTCTCTTTCTTCTTCGATTTTCGCGCCTCTCAAAATGAACGCAGCGGGGCACGCGTCCACGGAGTCTGTGGCGCGAAACGAGGCGACCACTTATCGGAGATTTGGTTCCCGCGCGCACGCGCGTATGCAGCGCGCGCTGGAAGCGTTAGCGGCAGCGCGGACGAGGTCGCCTTGAGCCTGCTCTGATGGCGCGCGCACTCGTTTCCCCAGCAGCAGCGGCGTCGTCCTCGACGCCTTCTCGTTTCCTGGTCTGGACGCGGGTCTCGGATTGCCTCCCGTTGGCTTAGCATGGGCTTCGTTCGATGCTGCTGAGTGCTGTTGTTTTGCCAACCGCAGTTTTTCTTTTCGTCCGCGACAGCCTATAAGGTTCCCTCTCCGGTTGCGGGTGTGGAGTAGTTGCCGAGGCTGTCGACCTCGCGTGGAAACCCTAGCCCCTTCTTTCTTCTGTTCTGCCCCCTTTGGGTTCTATTTGGCGCACCCTGGACTCGTGGGTTTGTTTGCAGACTAGAGTCGCATTCACTCTGTTCCGGTCAACGACCCCCGCTTTGATCATGGAGCCGCAATGTGGGCTGATGGCAAATAGATGTGGGAAGAGTCTTAGTGCATGACGCGTCATTTTTGCTTCCCGATGTCTCACCGGCATCCCTTTTGGCGACTTATAGCTGCCGACTCAGAAACATCTCTCTCTCTCTCTCTCTCTCTCTCTCTCTCTCTCTCTCTCTCTCTCTCTCTCTCTCTCTCTCTCTCTCTCTCTCTCTCTCTCTCTCCCCCCCCCCTCGTCAGAAACACGTGCCGTTGCAAATGGATGCAGTACTGATTTCCTTACGCGGCCTTTAAATTTACGCATGTGGCTTTCGTGTGGAACAGTTAATGAGTTGCTGCTGCCGAACATGTGGCCGGCCAAACTTCCTTATACTCAGTTTTTCTTCGCTAATCTCCTTTCTTGTTGACCGCAGCAAATGGCTCTTACTCCTAGACACGAAACTGTCTAACGGGCGGGGGAGATTGCGCAAGATGGCAAGATAGCCCATATTCCTTCACGCTTATCGATCAGAGCCCCCCCCCCCCCCCCCCCCCCCCATCTACGTTTCCTCAAAACCTGTGCATTATGCAACCTTCTGCCCCTCCCTTTGTAGATAGTGTCAGGTTTTCACAATAGGACGCGTTGCGATTATTGCGAACCACTTCAGCGCCCTGTAATATGAGTAACTCGTACGCTTCATTAATCGAAAGTGGTAGGTTGGTAGCGTGGCGTTTATATCTTTATCGTAAGTTTTTTGGCGGATATGTTTTTATTTTGGCGAAGAAATTATTGTAAATGTATCGCGTGGCTGTCATTATACACTAAAAGCAAGGTGAGGAGGAGTTATCAGTTTGCGTCAAAATGAGTCGCACTAATTGCGCTGCAGAACCTGTTAATTAATGAAGGTTGCACGAAAGTTCCAAAGAGTAGGAATTGCTTAAAGTGCAAGTAATGAAAATAATACTCCGCTGGTCATGTCCGGCTTGATTCCCGCGCTCTTGGAACAGGTGAGCGAGCGATCGTCTGCTAACAAATGTACTCGATCTTTTTTTTTGTGCGTTTCAGGTAGATACCTTGCACGTTCTTGAAACGCGCGCTTGAGGCACATCTCGGTTTTGTTTTGTGCGCCATTTCCAGAAACGTATGGCGTGCCGGAAGAAGTGGAACAAAGGAAGTGCAGAGGAGGCCGTCGGCTATTTTTTTTTTTTTCTCCTGTAATATAAGCCCGTAGATGGAGGCGGCGCTGTACAACGCTCCTCTCCCTGAACAAAGCAATCTGAAGCCAGCCGAAACCCAAAGCCCGTACCGGTAGTTTCCTATATGCGGGCTTGATGCCGTGGCGGCTGCTGCTAGTTCCTGCGCGGTCGTTCACCCCTTTAGCTTTGTCTCTAACGGAGAGAGCAGCGAACGCTCGAAACGGCGCTCGGTGACGTCAGAATCGAGCGCTGAGTGGCCACGGAGGGATAATACTCTTTCGTAATTAATGTATAGGGATTATTCCGCGCGTTGCTTAACCGAGGAATTAATAACTGCAGTCGTAGAGGCTTGGGGCCGTGCGATGCGACTGCGGAGCGCGAATATTGGAAATTTATTTCACGGCGGGAAAAAATGTTCCTTTCCTGACCGCCCCCAACAATATAGTTGGTTGGTTGCAACTGCTGTCATTCTGTGGGCGTTCTTTTTGGCGTTCTTCGTTTCCGTGTGTGTATGCCTCCCAAACTACATTCCGCGGGTACTGGAATGCAGTTTCGTTTCCTGGTGTCAGAATACAGCTGATCTCATCGGTCATCGGTCTCATCGCCTCGTCCCCTTTTATTGGCAGTTATGTTCGCTTTATAGCAAATATAGGCGCTATTTTGAGTTCTCGCCTAGCATATCGAAGCTCTGTGTTGTCGTGTTAAATGTATCAGTTGCAGTGCACCGTGCAGTTATTGAATTTTATCTATGGCCCTTACCTTAAGCGTTGTACTAGAGTGGACCCTGGTTGTACCTTAGTGTGGAGGTTATCCGGAAATAGACTGTCGAAGTTTCCGACTATCTCCTCGTATGCCCACGTGGTCTCGTAGGGTTCGCTTTGGATAAAATAAACGTCTAATATCGGGTGCAAGACCTGGGCCGGAAAACACGCTCTCCCACAATGCTCGTAATGTCTTGGATCAGCGCCAGCTCAATCCATCTTAAAATTATTGGGCTTGTGTGGACACTTTCAGCACAACTTGACAATTAAGCACATTTACCAGTACTATCATCGACTCCTGCCACAACGGGTTCCAAAAACTTTTATCCTGTTAGCTCGTTGGTAACTAGATTGTGGGGTAAGTCCGTGGGGTCTTGCATTACTTTTAGGTTTTAATTTTACGCATCCGAAGCTACACACGAAGTTGAGAAGAGGTTCGCTGCTAAGTGGAGGTCTACGGAATAACGTAAATCGCCTGCTGTGGTTGCTTAACGTTGGACGAAATTTCCGTATTTTGCCTCAATCAGACATGCAACCTCCGCGGACAGGTGCTAAATCGGCGATGTAACACTGCGATGCGCAACGGCTGCGTTGTCATTTTTACAAAGGGCTCATCAGGTCGTGTCACTGCATCAACGCAAGTTTTGGCTTTTAAATAGCCTCGGTGTCGTTGTACCTTAATTCATTGCGTGTTCGAAGCACCGTCCTCGCGACGTGAAAAAACAAAACAAAAAAAATGCTCGGCAAGCAGTAGAAAGCACGTCCGATGACAACGCTGGACGCGCTGCGAATGTTTTTGCCGGAGGAGCAGCTTCCGAGACGTCTGTTCGTAGTCACGTGACAACCTTACGTTCATACTTGTTCTGTACGAAAGCTGGTGTACGCTGCTTTCACTGTCAGCCTCGCGTGCGTCGCGGTCGTACGCACAGACTACGGCAGGATGCTTGTAACGATCGCGGCCGCTGGTTGCGTGCGGCACGCCATGCGCGTCTGGCGAAAAACAAAATAAACGGACGCAACAGTACCAACCTCTTAAAAACTATCCTGTTCCTGTCTTCCGGTCTCTCGCTCCCACCTGCTGCGTGGCGCTAAGAGAAAAAAGGTAGTTGGAGCGGAAGAGGAGGTAGCGGAAATTGCACGTTGGAAGCAGCGGACAGGAACCTTGTTCCTGCGTTGGTGCGGAAATTTGTCTGTGGCTAGGACCGGCGCGCCAACCCTTTTCAACTCTGAGCAGTTCCATCTTTTCGCTGCTCCCCCCTTCTGCACCTGTCTCTTCCACCGCGTGCTGTAATCGCTGGACCGGGTCGGAAGCCGTCGCGACGCCCGGCTCGATACGCGCGCCCCGGCGGCGTTGCATGCGACACCCCTGACTGCTCCGCTGCTGTCGTGTCTCTGAAGGAGGGCGCCGCACGCACGCCCTCGAGGACTGGCCGAGCACACAAGATTAGCACGTAGGGGAAACATACATGGCGTTCGTTGACCCCGCCGTAGTCCCGTGCCCCGGTGAAGCGCTTCGCTGAAAGTGGAAGTCGAACGCTCTTGAAGTGCGCTTTCCATTTGACGTGATGGAGCTGGGGGAGGGGGGCTTTGGAGAAGGAGCCCTGTTTTTAAGTGTGCGTGTCAGCTTGACTTTTTAACGCTAATTGTTGGTGCCTGTGCGAGAGTACGGGAGTTGGCCCAGGTCTAGTTGAAGCTGACTCTGTTGAAGGTTCCTTGCATTGGTGAGAGATTCGATGACGCAAACTTTACCAAGGTTGAAATATGAGCGTGTTGCTCATTTCGCAAGCCGAGCGCGAGAAGCTCTGAACGAATAGCGGGACAACGCTGAGAATATGATGGACAAAACCTCGGAGTTCTTTCTCTTTTCTTCCTCGTTTCGCGCCGCAAAATGACTCACGTGTGCGCCAAGAAAGCGTTGTACACGTGTTCTTTAGCCTCGTCCTTCGTAGACGAACGGCACACAGAGGTGATCGTAGAGCACAGGAGGTTTACAGCCTGTGTGTTACGTAGTAAAGGAATCTGCTTTTCTTTTTACACCATCCTTTATCCCGCACTACCGTTTACGCAGTTCCGTATGCCCAGTCATTGCTCTTTGGGCGTTAATGTGTCTTTTGTGTCACAACAGTTCGCCCTTTGTTAGCTCATGCGTACTATTGCTGTTCACCTTATTGCAGTCCACATTAGGTCAGTAGGAAATACTCAGTAAGGCTTGTTGTTGGGCTAGTTGGTATCGGTAGTATCGGAAATACTCATTACACGGTGCACAGACCACGTAGTACATGATGCTGCAATATCAGGCTTGCCAAGTCTTCTTTTCGTTTCATAATCTACAATTCCACCAGGAAGTGTGCGTTATGAAATAGCTGGTACCGTAAGATCAACGGATGTGCGCTTCTCCGCAATACCGGGGAAGAAAGACACGGCGAGAGAGAACGGTTCCTCGTTACTCGAGCGCCCGGGATGTTCCGTTGTTCTCGGCGGGCCGGTTGTGTGGAGGAATCTCTCGGGCCGGACGTGCACGTTCCACAGGAACCGGCGCGTACGCTCGTGGAGGAGGGAGAGGATGCGTAGAAAATGAGGCGGAGGAGGAGCAATCTGCGTGCGCTCTTCGGAGGGGAGGGAAGGTGGGGGGTCGTCAAGAAACGCAAGGTGGTGGCAGCGGCACGAGGGATCCCCCCCTGCTTCCCTCTTTCTCCCGTGCACGCGTGCATGGTCGCACGACAGGGAGTTACGGTGAGGGGGACGGCCCCACGTCATGCCGCGTACAAGAGGACGAGGAGGAGGGCGGGGAGGAGGAGGGGAGGCCGGAGCGGCTGAGGAGATGGCTGGGCGCCACGAGATTGCTCGGTCATTGAGTCAGTAGTGCGCTCGTCGACGCGGATGCGAGAGGAGCTGCTTTGTGGTCTTCGTCGGCCCCTGAGCAGCACCGCTTCGCCGGTTGTTCGAAGACGGAAAAGAGACGCGTGCTCTGTTGCCGCCGGGCGGTGTGTGCGTGACGCTACGCTGCGGCGCCGCACGGGTGTGAACGGTGCTTTGCGGCGGCGTCATGGGTCCCGCGCCGGCCGAGGCGACTTCGGTGCAAGTGCCCGGCTCTCCTGCGCGCGTGGTGCCCGGTTACGTGACTTTTCTGCTCGGCAAGGGCGACGTTTCGAGGATCGACATGGTGCCCTCCGGATGCGGGTCAGTCGGTTTGCTCCCGCCGTCGTCGTGGCTGCGCTGTTTGGCGCGTTGGACTTCAGGTTTTTCGTGTTGCGTAGGCGCTGGGCTACACTGCTGTCAGCTCCCGTTTGTTCGTGTTACAAGTTGAGACTTATTTGTAGAGGGGGCATTAACCGGATTCGGCCAAGAACTGTCTCATAACTCGTTTACGGTTAAATCATCTGTTGCATATTCTTTGGTTTTAGGGAATTCAGTGTAATGTATTTCAATTTTTACCGCGATTTCTTCATTCTGTAAATACTGCCATCTTGTATACACTTACTACGTTATGACAGTGTCATAGAATTTCAGGTTGCATAGTATGAACTTGTTCCTCGCCGTAAGTTGTCTCCATGGTGCATGGATTTAACCTTGTGGAACAGTTGTTCTAAACGGCGAATTTGCCGAGGATCCCTTCTGGCCTTGAACAGGAGGAGCGCGAGGATGTTGATACGTTGAACATTAGCAAAGCAGTCTGCTTTGACGACGGTCACCCGTCTGCTAGCGAAAAAGCGCGCCTTTTGAGTGTCGGGCTTTGCTGCGCGCCGCAGTGTTGTGCTAAGGAGCAAACTTCACAGTGCAGGCTGTGCGGAAAAGTCAGAGCATACATTATATCATAAGGCAACTTTTTGTGTCACGCCCAAGTTCTACAGGCATAAAATATGCGGAATTGTTGTAAAATACCCTGTACAATGGTTCAAGACTTCGTTTGATAACCACTGTTTTCGACCATGCGGACGATATATCACCGTGACTCTGTTATGCCTACTTTAACTTTTGGGATACGTTGTCTATTATAGTGGGCAAATGTGCCACGCTGTGCTTAGAAACTTTGCCAAATTCTATTCAGAGGCGTAATGACGTGCTTTTAAGGTGGACGAAGTGGTTCTCTGTAAGGACTCTCCTTTTTTTCCTGTTCGATTTTGACTTTTGTTATGTGCAGTCGCTATATTTTAATTTCACTGGTTCTGATTTGCCCCAGTATTCGCCAGTTTCATGCAGTTAAAACTGTTTAATGTACCAACGAGGGTGAACTCTGTAGTGAAGAAACATGCAAACCCCGAAGTCTGTTGCCGCGGCTTAGGGTGCTTTAAGGTAGGCTTTCTTGCACATCAGCGCGCAGTGCGGTGAAGTAGCCTTGCCGGGAAAGCTGTGCGGCAATACTTAAAATGCGAGTTGGTTTCGACTCCGAGAACGTTTGTGCGGCACGGGGAGATTAAGGTTTCGCGCAGCCGCGGCTTATCTGGAAGGTCCTGGTTTACTCGGTTGAGGTAATGTTCTGCATAAACTAAATTTTGCTCTGCCTTAACGCTTTCGTTGGTTCTCTCCTGTAACGTTATCAGTTGTTTGTCGCTTGAGTTTACGTATTTTCAGAATACTGGCATTTAGTTGCCGTAAACGTAAGATTACGATCCCTTTACTGGTACCCTCAAGTAAAAGTAAATAAAAATATTGTAAACGGCGTTCTTATATTTAACGTGATCTAGCCTCCGAAGCACATTACAAGGAATGACGTTCATTACGGATTATCTAACTGCCGTTTCACTGTAATTCACTGTAATGCTGGACGCATTTTTCATTCAGGGTCAGAAAGCTAATGTAATGAGCAAAAATAGAAAATTTCCGTGTAATAACTTCACTTCATGGTTGATGGTGATTGCACGAGAGATTTGGCGCGGGGCGGCGTTCAGACACCTCCTTTCTTGTGTTGCTTTCGGCTCGAAATTCATCATACACTTTGACATTTCGAAAGCCTGCAATCTCGTTTGCTCGCTCAGTACAGCGCCTATTTTATCTACCTGGGTCGGAATTCTCAGTTTTGTTTATTTCACGTCCGTTTTGAGCGACCCCTGATTGGCTGAAAGCAGACTACCAGATAAGATGCAGCACATCCATTGGTCGGGGTCCTCGCAAGCGCAACTACGTCATGACTGTAACGGACGCCAAATGGACATTTTGGAAGCGCATACAACTCAGAATTCCGCCCCCTGGGAGCAGTGCATGAATTTGTTTAGGCGGCTAAAATTTGTGAGGTTTACCCTTTGCTTCGTCTCTGGGCAATCCAGAAGGTTTATGTCCTGGCCAAAGCCAAGTTTAATTATTCGTTTCCGTGTGCCGTATTTAAACGTGGACCATTTGTAGGTCGTGAGAAACGCACAAAAGTTTGTCGGTGGTTAATGTCGCCTGGTTTTCGCCACAGTAGGACTCCGTTAAAGCATCTCCATAATCAGTGGCGTATCATTAATTATTTTGCGTATCTCGAGTGCTCACTGAAGTACCCAATGCACTGCAAAGGAGCTGGAGGATACGTGGGGCAAGTGGGATGGGGTTACTAACGGAGCTGATTGAAAACAGCGTGTACTCTACCGTGCAAAGACACCACGTGCGTATACAGCGCGTGTTTTGCAGTCATACGGTTGCCTCGAATAGTTGGTTCTCCAGCATGGCACCGCTTTCATTTGGGGGCCTTCGTCTTTGTGCCACCCCTCTCCCGACACGTGGCAGCAGTTTGCCGACCGGTCCAGACGCTACTTCCTCTCTAATAAACTTTACTACGCCGGCCATCACTCAACCTGTTTCTCTTCTCTCTGCCCAGGTTGGAGAGCTCTTCGAGCGGTGGCTGCCGCCTGGCGCAGGGCAGCAACGGTGGTGCCAGCGGCGGCTGCGGAGGCGGCAGTGGCGGCCATGCCTCGGCAGCGGCCGCCGCCGTTGCTGCGGCGCGGCCCGTGGAGCTCGCCTTCCGTGGCCTGTCCGTGTCCTGCGGCACCAAGGCCATCCTGCAGGACGTCTCCGGGCTCGTCCGGCCCGGGGAGATGCTCGCCGTCATGGGACCCTCCGGTCAGTACTCCCTTTCCCTCCCTCTATATTCTCTGGGTCTCATGGAACACGGTCGGGCCACGGAGACAAAACGCATCTTCACGCAATTTGAGAGAAAAACAACAACAAAAAACCAACAAGTCTTCGGCAACTCACTTAGCTTCATTCCAGCCAGGAAAGACGCCTTTTTAAACGAAAAAAAGAAAAAAAAAACGCAAGGAATTAGGAAAAACTTTTAAATTTCGCGCTTAAGTGACGTAATATGGGCAGCAGTCACGCAGTAGAGGCCAGCACTGAAAAAACATATTTATCAGTATGTTAACTGCTTATTAGCATTCAAGTGATACTGGGCTTCCTCGATTATCAGTCCCGGATCGTCCGCGGACTGCCCGAGACTCGATCCGGCGCTCGATTTTCCTATGTATTCCTACGGGACTTCCGGTCCGAAGGTAGTCCTCGGACTCCCCGCGGACCGTCCAGGACTGGTAAATCGAGGATGCCCACTATCAAATGAAACTAGAGGCCCCACTACTATCGCACAATCATGCTTTTTGATGGTGGCTTTGGTTGCCGGCCGCCAGTAACACTACGGAAATCTTGGGACGGCTTCAAGACCTGGCGTGAAAGTGCGTATGCGTTGCCACTGCTCCGTCTGCTCTCCCCAAAAAATCTCGATTATTTGTTTTGAATTTTGCGATAAAGTTGGTATCATCGTCATCGAGATAAAGCGGTGGTTTTAATTAACCAAGCTTGTATTTTGTATTGATGGCTCATTTAAATAATGGCACTTTCGTCGGTAAAACCGAAGCACGCAGTGTATTCTTAGTTTGCTCGTGTCAGGTCGCGCAATTGTGGGCCTTGAGAAACCCAACTTATTCCTTGGAGTGCTTAGCAATATTTGTATGTTTCTCGGGCGATGCCTAAGGTTGATTGATTGATTGTAGGGTTAAACGCGCCGACGCATCGCAGGCGATGTGGCGCGCCGTAGTGGAGGGCTCCGGATTAATTTTGACCACCTGGGGATCTTTAACGTGCGCCGAAATCTCGTACACACGGGCGTTTTTTGCTTTTCGCCTCCATCAGAAAAGCGGCCGCCGTGGCCGGGAACCGAACCCCGCTTTCGTGCTCAGCAGCAGTACGCCTTAGCCACTGAGCCACCGCGGTGGGTGCGATGCCTAAAGTACTAAAGCTTGTTATTAATTCAGCACTAATCTTTGTTTCTCTCTCTCTTTCTCTTCTGCATCTCCACCAATCTTTCCGAGTAGCTCTGGTGCAGAAGCGCGCAGCTACCACCCCGTGACATTAATAAGCGGTTACACAACCTCAGGCTCCCTCGGTAGTCTGACGCCTGTCTCGTTGCTCGTATCGCCAGACATCTCGGTACCGTGGGGTATTGATTCAGGTTGAGTGTCTGGAAATTTCACAATAACTATAACGGTGTTCTGGCAATGTTAGGTCTGGTTATCGCATCCTCGGGATGAACTGGCGATCTCTGAAGGAAGATTGGACTGGGTTGCAGTTCTAGCCGTGATTCGCCGGGAGTTTGGAACAGAAACGAGAGCAGGCGGTATCTGAAGGCACATCTTGCGGAGATTAATATCTGCGTTTCCTGCAAGTAGTTTTCACCGTAATTGGATCTTCGATATATATATATATATATTTTCCCCCACAACCGACGCGACGTTCCCCGAGCTTCGGGAGGACTCAAGAAGCGCAAAATTCCCCACTCGTGTTTTCTTCGCCAAATGGGCCAGCCAGAAACATGATGCTACGGATTTTACCGTCTCGAAGCGAAAGTTCTTTTTTTTTTTGTTTTTTTTTTACTCTGGTAGAAAAGTTCAGTACCGCTGCGTTTATTGGCCGCTCCTAACTCTTCCGCTTGCATCTCCAGTTTCATTTTTGATCGTTTGTTTCTAGCGATCCTTCGAACGATACGTGCAACAATTTCACGTTAACTAGTATCGCGTTAAACACTGTTCACTCACTTCTCAGTTTTGGGTTTTGGTGAAAATAAGCCGCATGAATTCCCCCGAGAATCGGCGTGAAGTTGGCCTTTTATTTTGGCCGGATCTCCGACGGCGGCCCTTCGTCGGAGTCCCGGCTGTTGCGCCTCACGTGAATTTCGGAACTTGCCGCTGAACATTCTCCATGACTGGCAGGCCCGGATCGTTTCGTCCGCAGGCTTTCACATCTCTCCCAATGTGTACCGCTTAGCACGCGCTAAAACCCGCCGGCCATTTCCAACGCCAACGCTCGAGCTATGAACTCAAAGGAAATGCTGGGCGCCCGGAATGCGATGATAGCTCAATCGGATAGAGGCCGGTTTCATAACGCGAGGGAACCAGGTTTTTTTGACTACGGGAAGGGTTTTCTTTTTTCCCAATTGGCCGCACATGTTATTGTTACCCGCCACTGGGCTTTTGGGTGGCCCAGTGGTTAGGTTGCCGGTTTCACGGCGTGAAGGTCCGGGGTTCGACTCCGGGACCTCCAAACCATGTGTTCTCTTTTTTTGTTGTTGTTTTTTGAGGCGTTGAGGTTTTTTGGGGTGGCGGACGAACAAAGCTCGGCCTAAAGAGCTCTGCAGTTAAAAAAACATGTGCACAGGAACAACGGCAAGAGTGCCCCGCCCCCGTTCTTTTTTTTTAACCTTGGCGGCCAAAAATTCACTGCGCGACGCAACGATGTGTTGACTACACCCGCTACGCCGCTACCGTGGTTGGTACGCGTCAAGCTGCAAATCTGAATCGACCTTATGCTTACTGCCGGCCGGCTGTGACAAAGGAAATGGAGGAGAGCGAGAGGGGAAGAGCTAATCTCTTATGGAAAGCGCGCCGAGAACTCACACGATGTGCGACCTACGAAGACGCCGGCGTCCCGTCTTTCTTTTCCTCACTGGCGTCCACCGGTGGACCACCGCTGGAAGCCTTCGACGAAGAGCCGACAACGAGCGGGGTTTTCGCCACCACCGCCGCCGCCACGAAACCGGTGCTCGCGAAGAAAGGGGCTCCCCGCCGACAGCTCGCCTGGCGCGTGCGTGCGCGCGCGCCACCGGTGCGAACCTCATAATGGCGCAGTCTCGCGCGGACAATGCGGCGACGGCGAGTCGCAGGTGCGCCCAGCGAGGCGGGCGAAGTGTGTACGCCTGTCGGTGCGGCTAACGGGGTGATGTACGCGGCACAGCGGGTCCTCTCCCCTTTCTTCGGCCCTGGCTGGCCGTCTTTGAGTGCCTCGTGAGTGCCGTGCCTTCCGGAGAAGCCATTCTGTAGTAGCGACCGCGCGCGCCGCGGGAGGTTTGCGGCGAGCTTCCCCGCGTCGCGCCCGATTGCGCGGGAAAGTAGCCCTTCGGTGGCGGCGGCGCTTTCTGGAAAAAGGCTGCTGGACTTCGTGCTGCGAGGATAAGTAACGTCGCGGGCACCGCCGCCGCTGCCGTGGCAGACTCTGGTTCACGTGTTGACAGCTGAAGAGAAGGTTCTGCGACGGCCTGTGACCGACTGCCTCGCGTCGCAATCTTCTAAATCTTTCCCGACGTACAACTGTTGGAATGTAAAAAGGGAAGGAGCTGTTTTTTTTTTCTGTGAGGAGGAGGAGCAGTAAACTTAAAAGAAAAAGAGTATCAATTTACCCCGGTTCACTGGGGAAGACGAAAATAGAACGGACAGGAACAGCTGCAGGGACAGGGAAAAGCCTTTTTTGGAACGGTATAGCTTCAGTAATGAGCGACAACGAATAACCTAGACGCAGATGGGCATTAGCTTATAAACATGTCACTGGACGCCTTTTTTTTGTTCCACAGCGAGAAGTTCACTTCGTTTCATCCTAGGGAGTTACGTATAGTTAGTGAATTGTACATAGCCGGTACCATTTCTCCTGCGTTAGTACTGGCTTTCACGCGGCCATCACAGCCCTTTTGCCGTTACACTTGATGTCGCACTATAAGATTATATAATCGCCCTTGTCTCCAGGGGATGTGATCGTGCCCTTTTCGTTTCAAAGCAATATAAACTGAAGACAAAATGTAAACGCGTATGAGAGAGAGGGAGAGATTGGTTATTGGAACAGTTAGCTCGAATCCAAAATGGAGCTAGCTACTCAAAATTCAGAGTATTGAAACGGTATAGCTACAGTGCTTAAAAGCCATTAGGTAAGACTATGCGTTGAAAAGGACGTACGGATGGGTCGTGTGTGTCCTTGTAAATGCATTTTAGCTCGGGGGATCAGTGGGCTCAGATGGTCAGAGGTGTCAAATTTGGTCAGAGAGGGAGAGAGAGAGAGAGAGAACAAACTTTATTGTCGGAGAGGTGTGCTGGAAGCGGCGTATTCCTCTTGCTTTCACGCATACAAGGCGGTGGCAAGCGCTTCAATACTTGCGCGTTTCTTGTCTTGGGGCGATTCTTCGGCGTTTCCCTTCACTCCAACCTTAGTATTCTCGCACCTTGGCTTTTTACGTGCAGCACCAACGCCGGCTCGTATAACTTGCGTTCGACTGTGCCTATCCCCGTTAAAGAAGTTGGTTGTGTCCGTTGCCGTACATTTGTTCTCGCCATGTTGTGTGGAAAACCAGATCACTCACAATGGCGGTATCGTCGCCGGTTGATTTATTCTCTGCTAACGGCTTCCTTTCATCTTAAGCGCGCGCCACTTAATCACAGGGTCCGCTAAACGCTGCGCGGCTTTCGTCTCGTGTAGCTTACTTCGCTTCGCCGCCTCTTCGCGCACGGAGTAAAAAATTTACTCGCGTACGGCGCAGCCTTGTGAATGAAAGCGAATGGGTGAAGTCACTCCGGGACATGAGAGGAGGGCTTCGCGGCAAAACGTGGGAGAGTGCAGGAGAGGCACGCGGGGTGGTGCGGCACTGGAAGTCTGGCGTGGTCTTTTTTTTTTCTTTCTTTCTTTAACTTTTCTTCTCGTCTTCTTTCCCACCTAAAACTCTTTGGGTGGCCGACTTCAAGGCACCGGCGAAGTCGTGCTTCTTTATGTCGCCGTTGGAGTGCAGTTGATCCCCGGAGTGTTTTTTTTTTTTTTTTTTTGTGGGTGTATGTATATGTTCTACGCTGATGTTCACTCTGGCATCATTTTTTGTACTTTTTTATCGTTCTATGTATAAAAAAACGAATCAACCAGCGCGCCTTTTTCTGGGGGAGGAGGTGTGTGGCGGCGTGTTCCGTGATGACGTCATGCTTTCCACTGCCGGATGAGCGGGCCCGTCTCGCTGACGTCAGCATCCGGTTTACGTGACTTGCGGGAGTGTCTCGTGTTACGAACGGGGCCGACCCTTTGCCTGGCAGGCGTGGATTAGCGACGCTCGTTTTCTAAATATAGACGGGAGGCCACGTGGGTTCTTTTTTAAAGCGAGGGGTAGCTGCGTGTGTGACAGAGAACGATCTCGTGTGGTTGGATGGAGCAATATCGTCGCTTGTAGACTCAAAGAGCGAGTACATCTTGTTCCGATTCTAATTTCCGGCCTAGATGTTGGATTATTTTGCCGTATTACCGTGGTAGGCTGCTGCTAATAATTTTTCGGTGGTACAGTAGGTTTGAATGGGTTTATTGGTAGTGGAATTGCAACCACTTTGGCGATGAAATTTAACATTGCAGACAACGCTAATCTCAGACTTTGGGAGACCACTTAATTGTAATTGAGGAACGATTGGTATTGTAGTTTATTTGTTAGCTGTGAACAGGTGACAAGGTATACAGAGGGAGGCTGCACCACGTTATGGCGTACAGAAGGTAATCGCAGGCTCTCAAAACGAAGTTAAGTTGAAGTACGAAACCCCGTAATCTAACAACTCTAAGGTATGTACGAACACTGTAGATATCGCTAACAGATTTGAAAGCGCTGCACTAAGTTAGCACGAAAAGTATGGGGTAACACGAAAAGTTGGTGTCCCTTCGAAAGGTAATGAAAGCTCGCATGGCAGTTTTCTACACCGAAGGCGCACCCGAAGGACGACGATATTAAAAAAGAAAAGAAAAAATGGCAGTCGTAGATACGATTGAGGGCACATCCAAAAAACTCTTAAGTTAACAGCCCCGTTGTTGCTGGCGAGGGGAGCCGAAAAGGAGAGTTCGACGCCCTACCACGAGTGAAGGACCTTTGTACTGTGGTAGAAGTTGCCACATACGGGTTGCCAGTTGGATGCCTTGGAGGCAGCGCGCAAATTAAAGCAGAAGAATACACAATCTCATCCTAAACTCGCTGTACCGAATATTCGCTGTATCGAAAATTCGCTGTATCGAATACCCGCATATCGAATACCCGCTATATCGAAAACTCGTTTTACCGAAGGCGGCGACCCTTGGCCCTTATTCTGTCTCGCGCGATAGTTCGGGATGCCACAGCGAATAAACCGTGGGTAAGTAGGGTCGAAAAAAAGGACTCGTTCGAGAGTTTCGCGCGCAGTTTAAATATAGACTACTCACAGCCAAAAATGCGCGCCCCGCGCTATCTCGACCTCACAACTGTTTCTTCCGCTGCAACGACAGCTTGCAAAGCGGCATGAAAGGAAAAATGTACATGCAGTATTTATATCTCGCGTCTGACGGGTGGGACAGCACCCAAAGCAGAAGGGGGCAGGAAAAATAGGAAAAATAGAAATCACATATTCCAACTGCCGTCGTAATAACGGAAACTCGCGTTTCGTTAAAACGTAAAAAAAAAAAAACCGTTAAAGTATCCGCCGTGCGTTGCGGCTAACAGAAGGCCGCCCAGCTCGGCAGAGCTCCAGACTTCAGGGCGAGGGCGTCGAGAGTTCGAATACCGAATCCGCCTGTCTGCGGAAACAAAGGGAGAGGAGGTAAAAATCTAGGTCACTTCCCTCCCCCCCCCTCTTTTTTTTCTCCCCGTGCAGCGAAAGTCAGCTGCGTCATCGCAGTGTCGGTCCCTCTTACGCGCCGACAGCGCGGACGAAATGGGAAAAGAAACGTTCCCTCCCCCAGTTTTATTTTCTCTTAAGCCGGGAGTAAAATCAGGACTCGAAGTACACACACACAGTTTCTATAGACACAACAGCAGCGGCGCGCAAACTCTCAGGCACAAACGCGTGCACACAACCACGCCGACGAAATTCGGCACACCCGCGTCCCTCTCTATCCCTCCCCATCCTCTACCGCTGGGCGTGTGCTGGCATCTATTTTCTTTATGCGGACCGTTTATCCGTCACCGCTTCTTCCTGTATATAAGGCCGCGCGTGTGCGCGCAGGCGGCATCTTGCTCGCGCGCACGCGCGCGTATTACCGTTGTTCATCTCTGCGAGAAGAGGGAGACGGGAGGACGGGGTCGCTGTCGTTATTTTTGTTTCCCTGTTTTGGCGCGTCCGATAGCGGCGTGGCACTTTCGCCTTCGAAAGCGCCCGCGCGCAGCCGCCGCTGCTCGACCTGATTCTCAAACCGTGGGGCGGCCTGCCCCCCGCTCGGGGTGCGCAGAAAGTGAACGGAACCTTTTCTTCTCCTTCTGCGCATGCTCCCCCCTACTATCACCTCTATCGGGGGCACCTACTGTTATTTTTTGCTTCCTCGTCTACCAAGGAGGAGCTGGGGGGAAAGCACCACAGTACAAAGGAGGAGGAGGAGGGGGGGGGGGGGTAGCGGGCTGAGGCAAGGCAGGACGAGCTACACGGCACGCGTGCTACGATGCACTGCATACCCCGTCAGCTAGGCGCCAGTCTTGGAGACGGACCCGCGGGCAACAAAAGCCCGTCTGTTCGCTTTTTTTTTCTATTCTCGTGGCACATTCCACTCAGTTGAGTGCGCGACAAGACGGGAGGAGCAGCTAGGGACAACTTGCGGGGTGCTAGGGACAGCGTTCCGGGATGGATTAAACTGTTTCGCCGCGAGCTTTGGTAAGATACGTGTCGGTTTTTTTCTTTTCTTTTTTGTATCGAGCGGGCTTATATCGTAAGTGTAGGTATCGAAGAAGAGTGAACGCGACCCGTGTCGGGGTGCGCGCGCGAGCTTAGGGGGAAGAGCAAGAAGTGAAAGATCGGAACAGTCTTGACGAGGAAGCCTTCAGCTCCGTCAGCCCGTCCCGCCAGACAGATGGCTGGCGGGCGACAGCCTGACGGCGGAGCGAGGTCGAGCGAGGTAAGGGAGGAAGAATGCTCGAAATTGAATAAACACCGAGTGTCGAGCGCTTGACGCTGCGGGAGGGAGGAAGAAACCGTGTATGGCCCCGGCAGGTCGAAGAACGGGGCCTTTGTTGTGCATATGCCACTCCCTAATCAAAAGGGGCCGCCAAGTTGGCAGGGGGAACGTGACGGAGGGGAGGGCTCCGTCAGAAGAGGGAAAGTTAGGAAAGCGTATACAATTAAACACATCGCCGGCGTAGTTCAACCCAAAGTTTTTTCCGGCACACTTTCTACCTGTAACGTGCGTCAACTTCCGCGTTTCTTCAGTCCCCCTTGAATGGCCTGCAGCGTAGCCTGCCGCAAGCCCAACTCGCTACTTGCTTATTCATTTTCAGCCGTACCTCTCCGTCGGGTCCTCCGTATTTCTATTTAGTCCTTGGTTTCACTTGTTCGTGCTTCACTGCTGATGCTCTATCTTCGACATTCCCTGTCACGCTGTAAGAAACTAGCGTTTAGCTATTTTTTTGTTTTTTGTGCCAGGACTGTTCGTTCTAGTTGGTAACCGTGCAGTTTGAAACCTCATCAGATTTAGCTCTCATAAAAATTCCCCGTGCTCCACTTTGGCAGTCTCTCGCTCTCTCTCTCGAGGCGGCACGCCCCTTTCAGGTATACGGATAGGGGAACAAGGGAAAACAGCCGGCCGAGATTCGGGTCACTTTCCCTTTCTTCGTACTTTCCCCGCCGTTACGGGACGTCTGCTTGTGTTCACCCAAAGCGGGACATCGCGCGTGCTGAGCGTGGCATATGGTCTTCTTCCGCGTGCCTCCTTACCCTGTAGGAAAGGCTCTGTTGTTGTTTATACATGCTTTTTGCACCGGGGGCGAACGCCTGCTATGCTCCCCTCCCCGTCGACCTGATTCTCAGGATGGCGGCTCTTACTGGCTCCGAGGTCCGATTTCCGCGCACCCCTCCGTCCCATCATCCCGCTCCTTATAGCCTTCGGTCCTCGTGTAAGCCATCGTCGTTCGTTCGGTGTCTTAATCCGACCGTCCCCTCAACTTTATATGAGCCTTCACGATGTCCGGCACCGCCGCCTAACCTTTGCCTTTAACCTCAGTTGCGGGCGTGCGCGCTTTCGCCAGGGACGAGCTACATGCAGTTATGCACCGGTATCTGCCGGGCTTGCCCGTCTTCCTCGTCGGCGTATCGCTGACACGTGCGCCTAAAAGCTGTTTGCTCTTCTTTGCGCGTCACCCGTAATCAGATCGATAAAAGCTCATCTTAGCGCTGGCTTCTGTGTGATTTTCATGCCCCGTCGTGATCTCTGCTACCACACGCGTGGCTGTAGCGAGACATTTATCTGCAAGTACGTACGCACGTACAGTCTTTGTCAAAATTTTCTTGACCAAGCCAAAAATGCACAGCCCCAAAGAAGTCAATGTACAAGCTTACTTCTCGAGCAAGGATGAAGCGTTTCTTGCTAGAAGCTGGAGACAACACGTTTGTTTCTTTCGGTCGCGAAGTGTTTTGGCTACAGTTAAACGTTAAGCTTTTACTATGAATTCTTTGTAGCCCAAAACGTTTAGTGTGGCCAAGAAAATTCTGAAAAATACTGTACATTGATTGATCATATACATGGATTTAACGCGCCGACGCAACGCAGGCGATGAGGCGCGCCGTAGTGGAGGGCTCGGGATTAGTTTTGACCACCTGGGGATCTTTAATGTGCCCCGAAATCACGTGCACTTAGGCGTTTTTGCTTTTCGCCTGCATCAGAAAAGCGACCACCGCGGCCAGGAATCGAACCCGCGAACTCGTGCTCAGCAGCGCAACGCCTTAGCCACTGAGCCCCCGCAGCGGGTGACAAAGACTGTACATAAGTCACGAAGTCCCTCTTCCTCGTCTTTGTCGCCCTCGTTGCTAGGCAACACTCAGGATGGTTGGTGTGGGGCGCTGCATGCAGGCGAAAGTGTTCGAAGCCCGTCGTCTGCTACTGTGCTTAACCAGGCGGCGCTCCCCCACGCTCGAGCGCTACTACTCGCATTCACATCGTTGAAACGACTGTCAAGGTTACGCGTCATTATATATGCCCTAGCCCTGAAGATTCGCCTCGCAGGTGTGGGAAGCTTGGCTATCAAACTTGGCACAGCCCCAATAATGAGGTCAGCTGCACAGCTGTATCTAATTGTGCTGCCCTGAAGTGGGGTAACATATACCAGAAGTAATTAGACGAACAGTACTATAAACAATTAGATGGATGATAAGACAGTAACTACATAAACAATTACGGCAGAAATGAGAAAGTGAAACGAACCTCCAATTTTCTTTTCTTTTTTTTTTCAAAAGAGATGCTAAACATAGGTTAACCTTTTCTTTTTCGTTTAATATCCTCCTGTGCTTGTCCGAGCGGTGACTGCGCAAATTTGGTTGGCAACCGGCGCACCCATGGACGCGGCGGAGGCTGGGAAAGGCTCTGTCGACTGGGGGAAGCGAAATTGGCTCGGGTGCAATGCGGTGAAGAGGAGAACTGGGGACGCGATCGCGGAGAGCGAAAACCAATTAGCCGCGGTAGATGATTCCACGCTGCTTAGTTTGGCATTTGTTTATGGTTTGGCGGGAGGGGGGAGGGGGGCGGACTGCGCGTACAGGATTGTCAGTTGGCCTAGTTTCCACAGTGCGCAGCTTACGCGATTCAATTACCGCGCTTTGTGCTTGCCTGCTCAGCTGCCGTTGATTTATCGCCGCTTGCTTTATGTTATGGCGCCGTTTTCGAACGAGGAATACTTGTTTCGAATACGCGGCATGCAACTTGGGCCGCAGACCAGTCTGCTGCCTATTCCACTGGCAGTCAGTGAGCGCGTGTCTTGACTGTCGTTTGTGCGGTTTAACCATGTTGTCGTCTGGAGCTCAGTGTGACGTCATCGCGTGTGTTCACAGGATGTCCCTCCGCCGCGCTGCCAGGCCATTCATAAAGAGGAGGATGCGATAGGGTGACACCCAAATGTCTATTGAGTCGAGTGGGGATGTCATAGAAGGCAGAGAGAAAGCAGTTTTACTCTCTCCTAGAGAGAGTACCTAGAGAGAGCAGAACTGCTTGACTAAAATGCCGGATACCTAAAGCTAGGATGCAGGATGGGAGCCGGTGTACGAGACGTACAGTTGTTACCATACTTAACCGCAACAAAACTGAAGCCGTATGGCTGGCCCTCACCTAGCAAGGTACCAGGTTAAGTGTGCAGCCAAGGAAGAACGTTTGCAGTGTAAATCTGGCTGCAGAGTTTTGTGAGAGCGGCCAAGAGCAGCGTCTTTGCCTTGCACGTTTTGTCGGTCGCTCGTGACACGTTGGATTGCGTGAAGGCCCGAAGATGTCACGGACAACCAACACTTACCGACAGAATCGTTTTCACGAATTTCGCGCTCAGCACCGGTCGTAAGAGGACACACAAAAACAGAAAGGGACCACCTGAAAAACATTTTTCAGGTGGTCTTTGCTTTGTTTGGGTTTTTTACTGGCTGTCGCAAAATAGGCAGGGGCGCATCTAAAGCCCCTGCAGGACGTGGTAGCTTCTCCGCACTGATCCGGCGTAGTTGTTGCGGCACTGCGGTTTTTTCTTGAAGCGCAGTGTTCGGAACCGGGGCTACCTGAGAGGCGAAAGGGCAGTTTTTGGACCACAACGTGCGTTCATCATAGAATATGAAGAATATGCATAAAAGATGGCGTTACGGTTTTGGCGAGAGGGCAGGCCCGATATTGCACAGTGACCTGCCTTCTTTTGTCCTGTGAAGGTTTTTACGGGGGTGGCTGATGTGACTGAAATGTGGCGTGGTAAAATTCTTCGGCGTTCATAGAATACTGTAAAGTTCTGGGGCGGTATTCTCGAGTTTTGTCCCTTTTGCGTCCCTTTCAAAAGTGTCCCTTTTGGCAAGCCCTGATTGGCTAAAAGCAAACAATCGGAAGTGACGTAACGCAAGCGCGGCAGACATACTTGCCAACCCCCACTGCTTAACCGGAAGTACGTCACGATGAAAGGGACGCAAAAGGGACGTTTTCAAAAGGGACAGGTACGGGAATACCGCCCCTGAATTGTGCTATCCGGATTGAAATAAAATATAAAATTCCCGGTTTTTAACAGCAGCACTGTTTAAGTTTTAGTTCCGCTGTCGAGCATTGCCAGAAAACTCCAGTCGAGCGCATGTGGACGTGCGCCACGTGATGAGCTCGCAAAAAAAAAAAATACCTAGAGAAAGTACCGAGCGTGTGTGAGCGCGCACCCCGTGAGGAGCTCCCGGAGCCGGCCGGCTCGACCTTGCAGAACACTCTGCCCAGCGTTCGTGACGTGATCTCTAGCGCACTGTTCTCCTCGCCAGTTCACGTGCGTTAGCGCCTCAAGTGGGAAGCGCAGAGACAGTTCGCGCTACAGACGCCGATTTTGCGAAGCCGGTTGCCTTCGTTTCGAGCGCGTGCTAACGCGGTCCACTTTTGGAGATATGTGAAAGGCTGCGGACAAAGCGATCCGAGCCTGCCAGTCACGGATAACTTTTTTCAGCGGCAAGTTTGGAAATCCGTGGGAGGTGCAACAGCAGGGTCCCCGACGAAGGGAGAGGGGCCGCCAGCTTTGCTGTTTCTCCAGCCTTGCACCGCTAGTGCAGGCTGCGTCAATTTTTATGTTTGAGACGCGAACTGAATTCGCGCTCTTATTTTGCCTTTACCTCTGAGTGAAAAACCCCCGCAGAAAAAAAAAAAAAAGTGGCAGCGCTCACTTAAGTTTTACGAAAAATTTAGTCAGGACGCGTCGCTGACAGGCGGATCACTCCAAGCATTGTTAAACCTCAACTTTATATTAGCTTGCTGGGTGCTTGTTTTCTCTGATCGACATTCATCGCTCAATTTATTCGAGGTGGTTGAAGGATACTCTAAGTTTTATTTATTTATTTATTTTTCATTTATCTACTGTGGATCCAGGGCGCTTTGCGGCGTAACTTTATTAAGCAACACTGCGTCATCTGGCGTTGATAGCTCTCCGCTTCTGCCATTTTTTTTTCTCCACCGTGTTTCAAGGACATCTTCACTGATTTTCTCCACCGTGTTTCAAGGGCATCTTCAGGGATTCAATAAGCGTTTTTTCCCAGCGTCTTCGTTTTTTTTTTTTTTTCGGTGACGTGCTTCCTCTCTTAGCAACCGTACACTGACCAGTGCTTCTATTTTTCTCCCGTTCATCTTCTCTAGCGCGTAAGCGCGCATACACGGTGGCCTTGCAGCATACTCACTCACATCCTCGTGAATGGAAAACGATTTTTTAAAGGCCGATTCTTCAGCCGACAGGCCGTTACTCCGTTTCCTTTTTTTGTGTGTGTGTGTCGCATTTTCAAATTTTCGTGTTACGCAGTCTGCGTGTCATTCATGACGCTCCCAGGGTTGCCTCCTCCGCTTACAGAAGCACCGTGGCCTAGTTTTCCCGTTAAAAAAATGTTCTCACCCTTTATTCCGTCGCGCGCACTCTTCCCTTCACCCCCCCCCCCCCCTTCCCGTTTCCCTTTGCCCCCAAATTTTCATCGATTCTAAACTTCTTTGAACTTTTCCCTCTCGCTGTGTCGCTTGGTCCGAAGGACGACCTTGCGCCGTTTTCAGAGATGCGCGAATCGGTTGAAGGCTTTCCTTTCTGGTGGAGCCGATTGCGAGCTGCGCCACAAAACTCGCTCCAGTCGCGATCCAAGGTTGCCTGCCCTTTGAGGGCCGCGCTGACGGACAGACCAGCCGCTGTTTCGGGGGGCCGGCATCCTGTGTTCAAGGTTTTCTAAAAAATGGGATTCTGAAGCTGAGATTTTTTTGTATACGCGCCCCCTTATTTTTCGTATTTGTTTCCGCCCTTGTCCCCGGATAGGGAGAATGGAAAAATTGGAAGGGGTGCCTGGCAATGTTGGGCGAAAAAAAAGCGGGGAAACTGGAAGCGGCGTATCAAGGCCGCCAGATGGGGGGACGTACCAGAGAACGAGGTCAAATAACGAATTCTCAAGGGCGGACGGAACACGCTTTGACGCAGGCGCGTGCGGAGAAAGTTCGTGAAAAATGAGTCGCAGCTGTCTTCTTTGCTTTTGCTTTTTATGCGCCGTCTTCAGGCAGCTCTCGATGAGTCCGCCGGTGCAGCCGGCGATTGTTCTGGCACCCTTTCTAGTTCGCAGCCTGTCGTTGTCTGATACGGTGTTCGTTTTTTTGTGTGCGTGTAAAGCGTGCATGCAAGTATCAAACGTTACCCCTTGTGTGGCTTCCTGACGCCGTCCTGGCGCGTCCGGCTTGAGCTGGTTTAAAGCACGTGACCTACCGTCGTCATCGGCGTTAGGATCCTAGTACACTGTACTGTCACTGAGCACTAAGAGCCTTGACCAATCGCTTGTGGAGGTAGGCCTAACGTTAAGCCTAATCGCGCGAAGCAGCGTCTAACTCATTGACGACGTTAGGCCTAACGGCAGGCTGGTGCATGCCCGCGCCCCCCTCGCTGCCCTGACGGCTTTTCCGGATAACTGGCCATAATTTAGTTAAGGCCACACATTAAGACGCCCGCTTATCAAAATTTCGGCGTTTAGTTAACGGTACATATTTGGTCTAAATCCGTGGCCCTATAAGCGCAGGCGCAGATAGCGTCAAGCTGCATTTGAATCCGTAGCCGATGCTTCAGCTTGGCCTAACGGCGCAGATTTGGAGCACGTCTCTCATCTCCCCGCCGCTCACATTCATCGCGCTAGCCTACGCTTGAGCTAGCTGCGCTGTAGCGCGCGGAGAGTGGCTCCCATTTATCTCCATACGAGGAGCAGCGTGTTGTTTCAAGGCGTCATCAATCAGCGACCGAGAGGGCCCGCTGAACAAACTCTCCGTGTTCAACAACTGGTTCTTCGCCCGCAGTCCCTGGCCTTTGCGTCACCCAGCTGTGCCACGCAACGCGCACGAACCACGCCTTACGTACTACAGGAGGCCGATCCCTTGACCTACTGTATCTACGCGTGCTTGGGGATTTTTTTTTTTTTTGTCGTCTGCGAAACTCTTTCGTTCGCCAAGTGTGTACGCACTACGCGTTCACGTTGACGGAGGGAGAGCGGAGCTGGTCTAGGCACGTTCCGTGAGGCGCAGTGCAGTGCAAATAAACGAGCCCGGCTGACAGATGCTGACATAACCAAGATGTCGACGTAATTTTTTGCTACCCATTCTTTCCCCCAACAGAGCGCGGAGTAGTAGCCTGATGGTTTTGCGACTAATTGGGTATTTTTTTTTTTTCGCAGCCGCACATGCTGTGCAGAAAGAGTCGTACACACTTTTAACGAGGTACCGGTTATAACGAAGTCAGTATCCTGCTCCGAGGACATCGTTATGGCGAGGGTTTTCTATGTCTGGAAAGGAGAATTTTGGAGTTGTATGGAAACGAATAAAATTTAAAATTCACGCCCAAGGTTGGATCTCAACGCGAACCACGGAAAGAAAGATTAGGGTAGGAAACGAACGTCTTGGATCAGGTAGCATACCCAGAAAAGGTGGGGGGAGACATTTAGCGCATTTTATTAAAGTAGTTGGGTTGGGCTGAGCGTCGCATGCAAAGAACTGACAACCCGTACACCACCAGTGTAACAGAATGGCTACCTCTAAAGACGGGCTAAGGCCCAAATTTTAAAACCTTCCTTACGTTACTAAGGTCGCCTTAGAACTCGCAAGGAGGCCTTAGTTCAATTTTGGAACGTTCCCTACTGAGGCTTCCTTACGAAACGCTCCCTTGATGTCTCCTTACTGCAAGGTCGCTCGCGGGCTACCTTGATGCGACCTTACCCCCCCTCTTTCAACTGGACGCACACTTCTCCGCAGCACACTTCTCCGCAGGCCGACACGACGGCGACGACGACGCGACGGCGACGCCGACGAGTCGCCAAACCATCGGCCAACTGCCGAGTTGACCGACCGCGCCGGGTTGACCGAGTTGACCGACGCGTCCGGACGCGTCGTCGGGAATCGACCGAGAAGCGAAAACTGCTCCCCGACAACATTCGTGCCGCAATGAATGCGGCTCTATTTTGATAGTTTCTGGAGTGTAATAAACTCAGTAACGTCCACGAAGCCCATACAACTCAACACTAGCGCTAATGCAATCCGTATTTTGGCGTTCGAGGCTTCGGCCGTGCTCTTCGGCGACGCCGCTACCCCGGAGCTGCAACCTGCAAATGCGTGTGCGATCGGCTCGCCTGTAGAAAATGTAAGGTCAGTTTCGTGCAGAAGAGTTACGTAGGGTAATTTGGGCAGCAACATCGGCCAAGGTTTTTCATGTGAAAAGTAAAACCAAAGTACAGCAAGCACTATCCCCGCAGTGGGAAATCGCAGTCGCAGCCGGCAGCCGTGCACACACATTATTGCGAGCGCTTTCGCGAAGCAGCGGAGTTGATGGCGATAAGCTATTGTGGGGGCTTCGGGGAACGTTGCTGTGCAAGCGCTATTTAAGAAATTTCAGTTTACCAGCCAGGAATTGTGTAAACCAGGTAGTAAACACCGACGTATGACACGGAAGGATGGGCCTCCATCCTCCACCCAGGCTATTTCGCACCGAAGCACCATTTGGGCAGTGGCGCAGTGCTCTCGCGCGTCGCGTCGCGCCCGTGCGCTGAAGTTATGGGTTCAATTCCCGGCGGGGTGAGATGTTTTTTTTTTTTTTTTTTGCGCGCGCGTGTGTGTGAGCGGTTGTTTAGAGGGTATGGTTTGCGCATCCAATTTGGGAATAGCGTGATTTTGAGAAGCAACCTCGTCAACGTTTCGCAGCCCACAGTCAGCAATGGGCTCTGGGTAGTTACGCAGGCGGTGTGCTTGCGCCTGTTCCCGAAGTACGTCGGCTACCAAACGCAACGAAGAGGAAACGCTTATGACGCGGAGTTGTTTTACATCACGCGGGCACACGTTGGGCATGCTGTTGTATTCGTCGCAAAGTCGCTTCCACACTTTAGGCTTTAGGTTTCGCGTGCAGCGACATGGCGTTGCTCTTGTTGCACTCTACAAAGTTTTTGTATTTTCGTACCAGTTCTTGGAGAAGTTCTTTTTTTCTTCTTCTGTGTAATACACTTTCCCGGGCATGGTTAGACTGGCGCTATGCTCGAACAAAACGTTGGCTCGCACGTTTCGACGCTAAATGCGATGTTGACAAAAATCAACGTGAGACTGTTGCCAGACTAGGTTTGACTTACAAGCAACTGCAGTAACCGACCGGTACAACTTGTTTCAAGAACTGCGCAATACGCAAACATTAAATATATATGCCCGTATAAATGTAAAACACGACAAATTACATGCCTATCACGGCTAATGAAGGCACATTTTAAGAACAAATTGCGCTTACCCTCGCACCCATGTGCACGAATGTCTTCCTTGACGGGAGTAAGGGCGCCCTTTGGTAAGGAAGGTTGAGGGAGGCTTTAAAAATGAGAATCGGAGCTGCAAGGTCGCCTCACTGTAAGGGAGCATGAAGGGCTCCTTCAGTAAGGTGAGGAAATGGGGTAAGGTAAGGAAGGTTTTAAAATTTGGGCCTAAGAGTAGACAAATAATTCGATAAACTGATGAGGCACAGAAATTGGGTGGCAAAGAACGGATTCGGATAGCGTATGGTAGGGGCATTTGGAAGGGTATGAGAGAGGTTTCCGTCGTGCTCATTCTTTTCTAAATCTGAAGTACGCCTCGTGCCTTTGGTGGCTGTTTTCTAGAGGCATTTTCGAAACTCTTTCTCACGTCTTCGATCTTACTTTCATCTTGCCATCGCAAATGCATGCGCGCGAGATATGCCTGCCGAATTTAAGGGTGCTATGTGAGTACCATTTTTTTTCTTTATCCAATATTTGATAGGGCGCTCTAGTAGGAGCCCTTCCAATCACGACCCACACGGCCGTAAATGAATCCGTCCTGGTCATTACTAACTTTCAATCGAATGGCCCCCACTTGGCCCCGTTGATTTTATGAAAAGTGCCGGAAAAAAAAAAAATTCGCCCAAGGCACGTCGTGTTCGCACAAGTTTTCCACGTCGTCTCTGTATATCACGCATTTGTCTTCCTCGCGTTTAGCGGTAGGAGAGAGTGATATAGAGAAGCTCAAGAAACAAAATAAAGAAAGCGACTTTTCAGCGTCGATTTGGAACATCGGGATGCACCGCTCGTCAGAATGCCCGCAAACGAACAGGGGGTAAGGGCGACAGTAGGAGGAAGACGGGGGCGCGCGTCGGACGCTGGCGCCGAGACGCACCACGGCGAGGCCCTCCTGCGTGCTTGGCAGCCGGCTTCTTCCTTGGCGGCGGCGGCGGCAGCACGCGAGAAGCGGCGATAAGCCTAGAAGCGGGTCAAGGACGGAGCCTCCGCCGCCGCCAGGCCTCCCCACTTCCCCCATCTGCGGGGGAGACGCGCCGCCCCAAAGACAAAAGTGCGCCGGCAATGGGAGGGGGGGTACCACCACCGCCGCCGCCGCCACCACCTCCAAAACACGCCGGCGGCTGAGCTGGTTGGAGAAGAGACCGTCGGCTGTTTGGACGCGTGTGCGGTGCCGGGCGCCTTCGTTTGCGCGGTGGAGGCACGCATCTGCGGCGGTTGCCGACCTCGTTCCGTCCTCCTCCTCCTCCTCCTCATCTCATCTTCTCTTCCACCTCCATCTTCCGCCGTGGCACCCGTTCATGCTCGCGCCGCTTTCAAGAGGGCCGCTCCCTCCGACAAATCCCGCGACATTTCCTGCTCCACCACGAAATCTGACTCGTGTTCACACTGGTGTTCACACATGCAGCGGTTTCGGCTGCCGCTGGTAGCTTGCGTAATTGTAATGGGAATGTGGGGCTTTGTTGCGATGCGCGGAGTTTGTTTTGCCGCTCGCCACAACGCTCCGATTTATGTTGATTACCCTCGTTTTTATAACTGTTAACCACCTTATCGCCACAAAGCGTCGTCTTTTTTTTTTTACTTTAAACACTACGGGTGTCAGTTTAAATGACAAAAAAAAAATCCCTTGAACGTCGTGACAGTATTGTGGCACTACAACAGGGTGACAAGAGGGAATGGGTGCATTAGAATATGAACAAGGACGCTGGTTTTTCAAACAGTCCGCATCATCGCCGCTCATTTTGTGCATACTGAAGCCTTTAACTGGCAACAACAACAACAACAAAAAAGGCGTACTAAAACGTGCTACGTTTAACAAACACTTAGTTTTACCACGACTGCGTTTTCGACATACTTCACCACCAAGTAACAATTTATATATTTCAGTGTTCACACGCGTTTAATTTGGACACCTTGCACTTCATTCGATGTTACCGGCGCGAAATAAAAGAAATAGAGCTAATAAACGGCGAGGTTCAAAATGAAGAGCTCAGATGTTCACGTACTCCGACGACAACGTGCGGTGAAATGTGGAAACGTTTTAGATGTGGTCAACGATTTCACTTCCACGCTCGCGAAACCACCGACGCGGCAACAAAAGTAAGCGAATTCGGTAGACCAAGGACGCGGGCTTCCTTTCCACCACCGCCGTCACCATCATCGATGGCAGGAGCGGACAAGCTGGGCGCACACATGTTGCGCAGACGGACGAAGCCTGCTGTGCGCAAGCAGGCCGGGTTTTCGTGAAAAGACGTCGAAACGCCGAAAGGAAACCAGTAATTCCACTCGGCTCCCCTTCCAAAGTATCGACACGCACGTACTTGGGTAAGTTAGCCGTGCGTGGTAAGGCCCGCTTAGTGCGTGGGGACGAAAGGTTTGACGACTGTCTCACGCCGCGCAGCGACTCGAGGGAGCAGCAGGCACCGGGAGGAACACACGTGTTTGTCGTTGGCGCGGGCCACCGCGTTGCCGTATCGTCTTCCTTCGTCTCTCTCCCCAAATATTGGCGCGCATTAGTGTGTTAATGATTGTGGCGTTTCGTTCCAGCCGTGCTTCCTGGTATTTCGGGAAAAATTCTGGCCGGTACTTTAGCTGTCCGGGTTGACGACCCGGACCCCCCGCTGCCTGACGACGAATGTCGTTACTGTGTCTAAGCTGGTCGTGGGAAGAAATGGAAAGGAGGAAGTCACGCCGGTTGACGCCTTCGCCTAGACAATTCGCTTGGCGTCGCAAACACGGCACTACAGTCGTTTGCCTAGCTGTCTATAAAAAAATTGCGGATATGATACTTATCAGAGGGCGGAGCGGATGACAATATATCATAAGCTGTATCTAAAGTTTCTCGCGGCAAGGCAAACATGGCATCGGCAAACTCATTTCCTAACACTGTATTTCGCCGGGACTAACGTTTTTAAACATTCACACTTTTCCCGCACAATGAATGACCTGAGCTGCCCACCACAGGCAATAACCAGCACGGTAGAACCCATTGATTGGATCTTGCACTTGTGTACTACTTATGTATTGTGCTTACTGTTCTGTTAATACATGCGCCCTCCTGATGGGGTCCTTAACTTTGTGTGCAGTATTTTGTAAACAAACAAATGTATGGTCGTCGATATATTATATTGTAGGACTGTATTCGCCATGGGGCACCATGGTCGCGCGGAATTCTGAAGTTACGCTACGGCGCGTGCAGTTATGTCCCCCCCCCCCCCTTTTTTTTTTTTGCTTGTGGCGGTTTAGCCCGCCAACTACTTTGGGAGCTAACCACGTGTCCATTAAGAACGGCCATTCTCCCGCAGCCTTTATTATACCGTCGCGTTTGAAGATTAGTCAAAGTGCGGTCTTTTAGCTGCAATCAGTGAAAAGCGAAAAAAAAAAGGTATGAACACGCAACAACAATAAAACGGCACTTTTGTGTTTTAACAGAGAAGTGTGATCGAACTCGTTCAGCTTGCCGCATTATTCCATTTTTTAGTTTCCATTGCAGGACCCTCTTATTTGCTTTAAAGCGGGCTTTCCCCCCTGAACTTCGCAATCACTAGGTGAAGCACCCTTTCGGTCGACGCAATCTCGGTGGTTCACTAAACGAGTGTGCCGTTTTACAGCTATACGTAAACCCACAAGCGAATTTACTAAACGCGTTTATTGCACTGCTGTTTTCTGCAGGCTCGGGCAAGACGACCCTGCTGAATGCACTGGCCGGCCGCTTGCGCACCGACGCGGGCGTGACCCTACTGAACGGCGAACCTCTCAACAAGCAGCTCCGCCGGCGAATCTGCTACGTTCTCCAGCAGGACATCTTCTTCCCCGACCTCACGCTCAGGCAGACGCTCAACGTGAGTGGCTCACGCCTTTTGCCTGTTTTTAGCGTGGAGCACTTTAGGGGCGTCGCTGTAGCCCGCCCTGAGTCACGGCGTCACGCACCCAAGCAGAGGCTTCGAAAAGAAAACCGCTTCCCCTGGTGGGGATCGAACCTGGGTCGCTCGCGTTACGAAGCTAATGTCTACCCCATTGCGCCACAAAGGCACGCGTTACTCATATGCAAAGTGTTTGGGGGTGGTACTTGCGCTGCGCCGTTGCCAAGCAGGCTACCTTTGTTAGGAAGCAAAGAAGCACACAATGATATAAAATTAGAAAAAATCATGAATTATCGCACTGATTACCCTAAATTAATAATAAATGAATCCAGCGTCTCTTTATAGGTGTTTTCATGAACTTCGGCGACCTCTCTTGACTACTTTCGGTATCAATGCCAGGCTGATACTGGAACAAGTCAAGAGAGGGTGCCCCAGACCCTCTTGGCGGGAGAGGATGAGAAACGCGTCCTGTATCAGGCAATTTTATGCAGGTGGTTTTGCAAAAAGCAAACACAAATACAAAATACTCACAATAACAGAAGGGAAACATTGGCGAATCACTGCTTCGTACTTCCGACAGCTTTCACGTTCAGTGGAACTGCTTTAACTTTTTTTTCCCATCAATCATGTTTTGTTCTCCCTGCCTATAGGAAATTGTATCAATTATTTTTGAAATAAATTGTATCCTGGGCATGTGCAGAAGACCATTTCCGAAATGAAAAAAGATAGCTGCAATACAACAGAAAGTTAATTGAGCTGTACTTTGGAATACTCTCACTGCATTTAATGTGTCTGCATAAGATAAATATGGATGCATTCCCCCCAAAAAATTTGGCCATGTAGAGAAGAACTTCCTGGTATAAAAAAAAATGTGGGCACCTGAGCTGTGTATCACTAAGTTTATGAATGCCTCTTGTAGTTCTTTTAGATTTTTCGAATACTAGTGTGGGTAGGTTTGTATCCACGCGCTGAGGTATGTGTGCTATCCTATTTTGTGTGATAGTGTGCATCCTCTTATTATCACTTATGTTTAATGGCACATTATTAGCCCAAGGCAAGCAAATTTGAAAGTAATGTATGGTTCATTACGTTGCTACTGGATCAGTACTTTTAATACCCTATGAATAGCCGGTTTCAACCTGTCCTGGGGGACATTTCTGTGAGTTGGTATAACACTTTTTTTTATGGAATAAAGTAATAAAACGGAATTCAGTGTGTTTTTATAGGCCTTTCAAATACCAGCAGTCTACCTATTTACTGTTTAAAATAGCCCACTTCTTGTAAATTTTTGGCTATTACAGATTGGCATAGCAGGTGGAATAGATAAGAGTGAAATTTCTCCGCCCCCTCTCAAGCCCTCTGTGAAATCATGAAAAACTTCCACGAAGTAAAATCCTAATACACCTGGGGCGGTAATCTCGAGTTTTGTCCCTTTTGCGTCCCTTTCAAAAGTGTCCCTTTTGGCGAGCCCTGATTGGCTAAAAGCAAACAACCGGAGGTGACGTAACGCAAGCGCAACAAACTTACTGCCAATGCCCACTGCTTAACCGGAAGTACGTCACGATGAAAGGGACTCAAATTTCAAAAGGGACAGTTACGAGAATACCGCCCCTGATCCATCTCCATTGGCCATATATGCAAATACTGTCCTCACTCTTGCACGAGAACAAAGTGCAGCTGCAGATGTTGCATTGCTAGGTCTGGATATTTCCCTTCATCTCATTTGCAACCTTGTGGCAAATGTCAGCCTTTTGTTATGCTCACCTGCAATGCTTAAGTACAGAACGGTTCAAGCCGCCGTTCTCACATTGCATGGTTCAGACACACCATCCCAATGTTCTTCTGCAAATGTAAAGGCACGAAGAAATCTTTTAAGTTGCATGAGATCAACCTGAATTAACATGCCCTTTCAACTTTTTCCTATGCAGTACACAGCACAGCTACGGCTCCCCGAAAGTATGTCGTACCACGAGAAAATGGAACACGTCAACCAAATCATCGATGTCTTAGACCTCTCAAGGTGTCAAGACACAAGTAAGTCGGCGAACCTTGTGTTATTTTAATTCAAAAGCAATTAATGACCCATTGAGCGAAAAAGCTGGCTGGCATCAGCTGTGTCTGTAGCAGCAAAGTAGCTCCTAAACTCGGCCATGTTCTGTAGCGCATGCCTTGCTTTAATAAAACACAAAGGACCGCACTGTTAAGGCGTCCGGTTGCAGTGACAACTCGTGCATGTGCCATGTGGGTCTCTCCTGTGACACAACAGTCACCATCGAGCCAGGCTGCTCTGCATGGCAGTGGAACTCTCAGCACTATTCTCCAAATGATTCTGGTCTAAAGCTAATGTGCTAACAAAGGACCTTTACAAAAAAAAAAAAAAAAAGAAAGAAAGACCTGCATCAATTTAATTGCAAAACTTGAAAGCATTACTCAGCACTACTCGAAGGAGCACTCTATGGCATTCAGTTGAACGTCAATGCTTTTTTCGCATTCACAGCTTGTAGGAAGTACTTGGGAGTTTTTTGAATAGTGCACAAGCATTGGGCAGCTTGTATGTCAATTACAAACAAGAGTGGCAAAGTGAGCAAGACTGCGACTTCTTGCTGGAATTCCAGAGCAAAGTTCCCTTGAATTTTGTTATTATCACCTAAAAATGACATTTATGTTTCCATTGAGCAAACAAGCTAAGGATCTGGTTACACATACTACACAAGTGTACTAAGTGGTACTACGTTAAGTCATGGCTTATTCATCTCATCTTTTGTGAGAGCATGTTAAGCCGCTTGTGAACATTATAAAACAGCAGGAACTTACCTTTCGATTTAATCTTTTTGCTTAAGACACTGCAGTGTTGAAATGCTCGTGTGCCTAATCCTTTTTTTTTTCTCTCTCTCTCTCCGCAGTCATCGGAGATGTCATGAAGCGCGGCTTATCAGGAGGAGAGAAGAAGCGAGCAAGCATAGCCTGCGAGCTTCTCACAAATCCCACTGTCATGCTTATTGATGTAAGTGCACACTTCAAGGTTACCACACCTCTCAGTACGTACGTATCTTTGCTTAGAGAGAAAGACAAAAAGCCAAGACTTCTTCTCTGGTGCACCCCTTCTTGCAATTACAGCATAGTCTTGTTAATTTGAAGTCCGGAACATTGCTAAATGTTAAAATTCGGAACTTTGATTTACCTGAAAAGAGGAAAAACAAGAATAAAATGAGGTTGCAACTTCATTGAAACAGTTTGTGATTAATACTGGCGTGCCACAATCACTTGCAGTATTTGTGAGTGCAGGTTTACCACAGTCTGTAATTTATGGTACAAAGGTTCGTGTTTTTCATTTGATTTGTCGGCGCTATCATTTGAAAGCTTTTGCTGCATTCGACACGGTGGCAGATGATGGTCAACGATGATGACATCACCCGTGGCCATTCGTTCTTAGTGATTTCAGAAAGTTAACGCTATTAATATAAGCACCTGTGGTCTTGGTTTTCTGTAGGTACCAAGTGAAATAAAAATTCCTGAGAATCTGATCACAGCAGGCAACAAGCTGTCACTGATGGCATGTGCACCAGGAGATGCAAATATGATACGCCAAAACACGGGCCGCCACTGTAAACTTGCCACTGGTCGAGTACAGTAAGCTAGTTGTTTATAGCAAAATAGTCAAGGCACTGCTACAAGACGATTTCGGGGAGCCATTTGGTTGAAACGTGTGTCTGCGCATCGCGTGCAGGAGCCCACGTCAGGACTGGACTCCAGCACAGCACATTCACTCATGTCCACCCTGAAGGAGTACGCCCACAAGGAGAACAAGACCCTGGTCATCACCGTGCACCAACCCTCGAGCCAGATATTCTACATGTTCGACAAGCTGCTCCTACTCTGCAACGGCCAGGTGGGTGCCCTCGGTGTCACAAAGGTCACCAGCATGTCACGAACCTCGTGGCCCTAAGCAACAGAGTGATGAGAGAGAAAAATTACTTTCTATCGGGGTTTCACTGCTGTAGTGGCGCTTTATAAGGAGTAAGCATGCAAACTTGTAATGTGTGGTTCACACCCTCGAGCTTGTTTGTTCGTGAAGCTGGGCTGCAGTGCAAGTGTATCATTTAGTCATCACTCTGGCCTTTCGAAGTGGGCCAGAAGTTACCTGGAAGTTCACCAGAAGTTACCAAGTTACAAATCTGTTATTGATAGCAAAGGCACTAGCTGCTTTTAAAGAGCAACATTCTATGTAGAAGTTAGGCTTAGTCTTTCAGGCTGGACAGCAGAATAGGGTTGCATCAATGCAGACTTCCTGCCTCATGATTTTTGCCATCCAGGTCAAATTAGGAGACCCAAGGTAAC
This sequence comes from Haemaphysalis longicornis, assembly GCF_048455015.1. Classification (NCBI taxonomy): domain Eukaryota; kingdom Metazoa; phylum Arthropoda; class Arachnida; order Ixodida; family Ixodidae; genus Haemaphysalis; species Haemaphysalis longicornis. The sequence goes on from NW_027526422.1 coordinate 63,433,608, forward strand.
AACAGTGTACTAGGAGAGGCGTGTCGTTCAAGGCCGATTAGGGGGTCCCTTTTGCGGTGAAAATTTCTCCTGTTGTAAGCAGCGCCCCTGGCTGCCGCTGCTTGCCAGTTGATTTCAGAAATTTTGTTCATTAAATTACTCCTTTTATTGCTCTAAATGGTCTTATTTCTTTATTCCATGACATAGTTTTATAAAACACATCAAGTAGCTGTTCAGTTTGATTTAAAAACTTATAGATGGCGCTGGCTGCAACAGGAGTTTTCTGGAGAATACCTGTACTCCATACAACTTTTTCATCGCAAAAGGGACCCGCGCTCTCCATTGGTTTTTTCCCCCAGACAACACACCTTACCTTCTAGTACACTACCCAAGGATGACTGACGTCCATGTAGTTGTTTACTTTGACGGTTTGGGGGTGGCTACAATTCACCCCAAGTGACGGGTTTTGCTTGTTTTTAGGCATCCGTGGTGGTAGGGCAAAACAGATGATACAAAAAGGAAGGAAAAGTTGCTGGAGACAAGGCAGCACAAAATGCAGGTCTGCAATATTTAACTGAGTGACGTAAAAAAAAAATCCCTCGGGGTGCTTCGGTTTGCAGACAGTTATTTTAACCTACCCCCATTTCTCTTTTTTTTTTCTTGTCTATGTGCAGACGGCGTACTACGGTGATGTCAACAAGGTCGTCGACTTCTTCAGTAGTATAGGTCTTCAAATCCAACAGCATTTTAATCCAGCGGATTTCATCCGTAAGTTTCCTTTTCGTGACTCTCGTCTGCTGTTCTGCCACTCTAACAGAGGCAGGTTTTTTAAGCATCTCAGTGTCATAATGCCCCTTCATAGGTTGCAGTTTAGGGTTATTTTTATACTGATCCTGTCCCAGTTCAAAACTTTGTCACAGAATGCCATGTATTCCTTGTGCCAGGGAAAAAATGTACTCCGGCACTGTCTGGTTAAGAAAAAGCGTGCAAGATGAAAAAAACATTGAACGCTGCTGTATATTGACCTAGGCTGCTTCATAAGGTTCTTAATCATGATTATGACCATGGCTTCATCATGAGTGGGATCATAATCCCTCTTGATGAGGTGGACAGTTGTGTGTTGAATTTACAGTTTAAATGGACCTGTACTTTAGGCAGTGATGTTCGATGATTTCTAATGGCAAAAAATATTTTTTTTCAGTCGAACAAGTGAAGAGGTCAGCAGAAATTCAAGAGAAAATTATAATGAGTGCGCAAGAACTTAGGTAGGTATTGAAAGAGAATACTGTGTGCGGTATTTCTACTGTGACAACAGTATCCTTTTGTAGCCTTTTTTGAATGTGCGAGTGCATTTGGGAATGTGTTTTCGCAATGGCTACCCAGTCTGCTATATTACACACAGTGATTGCATTGGGATGATTGCAGGTGGATTCAGCATGCCTCACTGCACTGTGTTCAAGAGGCTTAGGCACATTTTAAGGCCTTTGTCATTTTGTGACGTTAGGCTGCGTTAATCCGAAAATGCATAAAAAGAAGTGAAATGTTCACTGTTGCTAAAAAAAATGGCAACATACTCCACGGATTCAAGGTTGAAAAGATATTTGAGGGCCATTTCCTTTTTCTTTTTAGAAAAAGGAAATTTAGGCCATTTTGTTTGCAGCTGGGCAAGTTGGTACGGTAATGTCTTAATAACACTGCAGAAAATGAACGAGTACAAAAAAAAAAGCAGATAAGACAGGCACTCATACAAAAACCGTCAAGCTCCTAGGTTGGGTTGTTGTGATGCGGCCAGGCCTGCCTAATGTGGCATTATGGTGCTCGCTTGTTTATAGAAAGGTTAGAGCAAAGAAATTAGGTTAACAGCTAGTGAGACTGCTTTTTGTCAAGTTAGTGCAGCCACACCAAAGTTTACTATGGCTTTTTGCTCTGAATGTGGGTGTACCTATTTTGCATTACAGGTACTCTAAGGGACAAAAGGGAAAGGTAGTGGCACTAGTTCTTGAGGCTTGCTAAACACACAGCTTTGAATATTTCCACTTCCAGTGCATTCATCAATTATGATCCTACTTACTTCATTGCCTAGCTTACATGCTGCACATGCTGCACATTAGAGCACATGCTGTGATTATAGTTCCACTTCATGTAGCATGGGTGCATGCATGTACATATTGCTCAGATTGAAGGTCGCAAAGGGACCGGCATTTTGACGTTAGAGTTGAATGCTATAAAAGTGTAGGCAGTGCAAAAAAAAAAAAAAAAAGGGCAGGTGTGGTTTACGTTTCCTTGTCATGGTGAGCTGAACCTTGGTACCAGTAGCAGGGAATTCAGGTGCTCTTGCCTCCACTATTTGCTCAAACCTGTTGCTGAAAAATTTTATTTGACCGGATATCTAAGTATAACTCAGCAGATACCTAATACTAAAGCATCAGATTAAGTATTCAAATTTGTGAAATAGTTATGTAAAACAACTTTTCGGGGTCTTTAACACTTTCCTGCCCAAGGGAAAAGCAGTGATTTTGGGTAGTCTAGCAGGCAATTTTCTCACAATCGAAAAAAATATGCAACTTATGAGTGTATGGTATCCAATTATAGAAGAGTAAATATCTTTTGCACTAGTAATTTTCTCAAACAGGAATTTTTATTTGAAAAAAAAAAATTGAAGAAAAAAGCTGTACGTAAAAGCTTTGGGATCAACACAAAAAATAAGCGAAAATGCTGGTATTGCTCCACACAGAAAAAACGTAAAAAATTTAAGATATGCATTTTGTACATATACTATTAATGCGAAACTCCTGCAAATATCACACGCCTAGCCGTACAATTTCTTGACTTACAAAAAAATGTTTGCACTAGTGGGTTTCGTGCCACTGGGCAAAGCAGTTCCTTGAAGCATAGGTTGGCCACTCATGCATCGCAGAAAGCATTGGTTTTCTGCTCCGCTCTTTTTTATTTATAGCACAATTTACAGTTTTGATACTCTTGCATTTTCTGGGGCTTGTGTTGAACAGGGGTATCAGGATCTGGGCTGGTATGGCGCACTGTCACTTTCAGTGCTGAAATCCGATGACAAAAAGTTTTCCCTGGAGCCAGTGCTGCTAATGTTATTCAAAAAGTCGCATGTAGAATAGTCCAAATCGCTAAAAATGTGACGGGCAATGTCAGCACTGCCTCCCTATCATCAGAGCGCTTGTCACATGACACCGGCAGTGCTTTAAAACATCGCGGAGCACAAAAAACAAATCAGAGCATGCAAGTGTCTCTACTACTCAGTAGATGGCCCCAGCTCTCGGAGTGCATTCGAAAAGCGCCAAATGCAGATAGGAAAATGTCAAAATTTGAACTTGAAAGCATTAGTAGTATACTATTGATTTGAACAGGCATGGGCAGGAAAGTGTTAAGGGCACTTTCAATAAAAAAAAAAAAGTTTGCAACATGCACAACATGCAACATGTTCAACACCTTTATATGGACTTTCCATTCTGTAGTATTTTGAGGTTTAATTTTTGTTGCTTGGCTGGTTTTCCCACGCAAAAAAAAAAAAAAAAAAAAAAAACCTGGGTTTTCGTGATATTTCCAGATACGTCTAAAAGGATGCTGCGTCATCTCTAATAACAGCTGCAGTTGAGGCGATTTGGAGTTTTTATTGATCTCTAATAGCGCAGCAGATTTAGCACTAGCTAGAAAATGCGAAGACTGGATTGCAGTAACACGAGCAAATGACCCCTGGCGTGCTGACTATACCACGCAGTACTGAGTGCATTTGTCTTCTGGCCCCCCAGGAAACACCCCGACTACCCAAAGCAGCTTCTTGAAAGCAGCGAGGTCTACCACAGTCAAGAGGAAGTGGGGAGTCAGTGCAACTACAACGGGGCATCTGCAAACGGCGTCAACTGCCCACAGTGTCACAAGCACGTCTGGAAGACCTTCCAGCACAAGTATGTTCTTATCCTAAATGGTGACATCATCTGTGTATATGTTCCTGGCTTTTCAACTTTGCATGTACATGCCTTTTGCCCTCGCAGAATGCAGAACTTTTTCTTTTTTTTGGGGGGTGGGCACAGGGAACTGTAACTACAGTGATGTACTAGAATAATTATCGCGTGCTGCGGCAGGGTGAAAATGTTGCTTGGTTTTCTTCTCATGACCTTATTTTAAAATGCACTTTTTTATTTGAAGAAACAGCTTAGTGCTGACTTCCTCTTTTTTTTTTCCATGCTGTGCACTTGAACTTTTGTCTAGCACGACAAAGAAATGCCGCAGTAGCTTGCTGTAATTCCTGGGCGGCCAATTTTTTGTGGTGTATTGCATGCTTGGGCATCATATACACCAAAGTGTCTACACGTGCAGCTTGCTGCATAGTGTTTACCATGGGTCGGCAGGCTTACTCACAAGTTCACTCACACACACCCCACTCACCACTCATGAGTGAGTGGTGAGTGAGCCCCGCTCACAACTCGCGAGTGTACTACACTCGTGAGTGGTGAGCGGGGCTGACTGCGTGTGCGGCTCTCACTCACTCGCGCTCACACTCGCCAGTCCGAAACGATGACGAAGCTCGCTCACCACTCGAGCGCCACTCACGGCGAGCCCCACTCACCACTCGTGAGTGCAAGAGCCACTCGCGAGGAGCCGCACTCACCACTTACAAGTGCACTCACGCCATTTGCGGGGCTTACCGCGGTGAGTGCCACCATTGCGCTTGTACTCGCTGTTGGCTATTCGCCCCAGGAGCCGCCCGCTGTGATTGTGGTTAATGGCGAGATTGCTTTTAGCGTCGGAAATATGTCGTCATTGAGCTCCTGCTATGGGGCACCCTAGAATTAACTCTCTGGTGCCTTGTTGATTTAGGAATATGATTTGGATAAACATCTGACGCCATAATGCAGTGATACTATTCTGTTTTATGACTCATGGAGGGTCTGCTGCGCGCACTCGTGTACGAGGGGGGACGACGATTGACGAGCGTGAGTGATTGCGAGTGGTGACGCCGAGGGGTTAGCGCGAGTGAGTGGGAGTGGTCACGGTGAGTGGTGAGCGTGAGCGTGAGTGGGTGTGAGTTGCGAGGGCGACTAGTGAGCGTGAGTGTGATAGAGTGCATCAGGAAAAATATATCTTTCTGTGTGAGTGTCAGTGAGTGGCATTCAGTTGTGCCGAGGTCTGGTGTTTACAAAATTCGTCACAACGAAACACACATTAGTACATGTGAGAGTGACATGATCTGCAAAATGCACTGTCCAGCTGCATGCCATCGTGCCATCATATTTCGGGCATGTGGTCTCTTTAAATGAAACCGACTTGGAATACATTAGTGTTGGTGGCTTGGATGACACCTATGTGTTTCCATTTCTTCATTTTCCTCTGCATTCCAATTCTTGCCTCCTTGAATGCTGCTAATGTAATGCTGTGAACACTACCTCAGTGCCTCTTTACTTTCACCATGTTTCCCATATTCAGACTCTCACCAGTGAAACACTCAAATGCAATGAAAACTCTTCAATGCATTTTTACAGAATTCGGAGGAATTTACCTCCTCTCAAAGGGTTTACACAAGCCTGTTCTTTTTGTGGGAAATGGGAGTCACCTGCCCTTTGAAGAAGTATGGGGAAATGTGACACATTCTTTGGGGAAATGTGGAAAAGGGGAACGCACTTTGGGAAAATGTGAGTAAATTCGGGGAAATGGGAAACACACCTCGAAGAATGGGGAAAAAAGGGAACACACTGAATGGAAATGTGTGGAAATGTGAAACACACTTTGGGGAAATGTGGAAAGAGGGAATGCACTTTGGGGAAATGTGTGGGTCACCATGGCAGTTGTTGTCCCTGCAACAGGCATGCCGAGGACGACTCGTGTCACAAGGAGCTTCAGGGGGACAGCCAGCAGTACGTCTGGGCCATCTCCGAGGAGGACAAGCCCGGCACGGAAAAATCCAAGCAAGTCGAGCTCCGAGTGATGCTTGACCCCGAGAAGAAGATCCCCACAGTGTACAGCAAAATTGGTACGCCACGGTCTTACCTTACGCCTTTCCTTCCCTAGCACCAGTCACGTCAGGCATCGTTAGCATTTCAGGCACATTCCCTATTTGACTGAAGCTGGAAGCACTGACACTGGACACCCTGTTCAGTCAACTTCAAAAAGTGAGGCTGTGTTTTGCGGCCTTGCATTGAAGACAGATGGAGATGCATAGAGATATTTTAAGAGGTTAATAAAGAGTGTGAAGCGTAACGATGACCTCTGCCCATTAAAAAAGGCCTTGTACACTCATTAGAGCATTAGAACAAGAACACACGGGAAACATTGATGAAGGTGTTTGAAAGTATGTAAGTAGAAAGCAATTTTCAGGATCAGGCTCCTGTGAGTGAACATCTGGGTTGGCTGTATCGTCAAAATTTATGCTTGAAAGTGCTTTTAGATATAATTCCTGCATTAACCATGATCTTCGTTGGCACCACGTCATTTATAAAATTCTTTTCTTTTTTGGTATTTGCAGGCATGGCGTTTTTTTTATATAAACTTTGTTGGATGTGTAGACTCCCATCGGATGTGTATACTCTGTAGACACCCATCTAATGTATTTTCTTACGATTCATTCACAGTTAAAGGCTAAATGCTAGGCCCCACTGTACAAAAAGTGATGTTGTCCAGTACAAGAAAAAATGCCAACCATTGCAAAAAGTTAAAAAGCATTTACAAAAATATCAAAATTTATGCCAAAGTGCTTGTGTGGATTAATTTTCTATAAAGTAAATTAGCTCAAAAATAAAATTGGGTACATTGTGATGAAAACCCTGGTTTTTTAGAGTAGATGCCTAGTGCGTTACCACCACACTACATCAGCATGTTACCTGTGGCACCACTAGAGTTAGCCTAGTGTGTGCGGTGCTAACGTCACACCGTGTAACGGGTGAACGTGATGGTGCATGGGTAGAACAGGTGCTCCCCAGCGAAGGGGAACTGATTGTTGGGGAGGTGTGGCTTGGAGTGTTGCCAATCTGCTTGTCGAGGTAATTATGATTGCACATTATGATTGCACTTTGCTAACACTGAACCAACACCTTCTGTTTTGCGTGTCCTGGCTCATGTTTTTGTGTTCATAACTGTAATTTTCTGATCGTGAATTTATGCTTCATGATTATGATTTTGCTCCATAGTCTTGCAACATGATTGTATGTTTTGCTTGGACAGTGTGGCATAAGTGTGAAATAATTTGACAAGTCTTTTTGCTTTCCTTCGTCCCTTGTTAGCCTAGGTTATAAGGGATGCGTGGGAGTCATGAAAACCTCACAATTAAATCGTCTTGGGAACAACAAGCTTGTGCGATTGGCTAAGTGGCTAAGGCATTGTGCTGCTGAGCCCCAAGGATGCGGGTTCGATTCCCGGCCGCGGCGGCCGCTTTTCTGATGGAGGTGAAAAGCGAAAATGCCCGTGTTGAGATTTTTGTGCACACCAAAGATCCTCAGGTGGTCAAAAATTAATCTGGAGCCCTCCACTACGGCGTGCCTCATAGTCCGTGTTGTTTCAGTGCGTTAAACAACACAATCAGTCAACGCTTGTGCGAAAACCTGTAACATCTCCCATCAACATCTTCCACTGTGTACTATTATTTCAGCCAAGAGTATTGTAAACTGATAGAGACCTCTCCATCCCGCCTTTTCTTCCTCCGCAGCCATCAGGGACGAGGAAGACTCTGGCCGCTCCTCGTGGTCCGAAGTGGGCAGCTCTGTGTTCAGCAGCCAGGATGACTTGGGCCACGAGCAGAAGTGGCCCACATCCTTCTGGACTCAGGTGTCAGTGCTGACGCGACGGAACTTCCTCGAGGCCAAGGGCCGCATGCTCTCCAAGCTCAACTGGGTGCAGACCATCGGCCTCGGCGTCGTGTGCGGCCTCATCTGGTTTCAGGTCGACCGCACGGAAGACACCATCGCCGACATCAGGGGCTGGGTGAGGAGCCTTGTCGATCCTTGGAAGCCTGCCAAGAATGGGACATTGCAAGGCCCACTGATAACAGCTTTTCATTTGCCAGGAAAGATGGAAAACCTAACAAGATAAGCTGAAACAAAGGATAGAAAAAGATCACTGTTTGATGGGAATGAAATTTGTGGGAGTGAAACATTTGAACAGAACTCCGCTTGCCAGGCGACAGCCATGATGATGGCATATGCCGTATGGGTGAATAATAAAAACGACTGAACTACAAAAGAAACAAATATTCTCATGGACAAAAGCACAAAGGCTTTTCAGGTCTTTGTTGACGAAACAGCAGCATATATGCAAATACTTCTGCCAAGAGTGTGATAATTGTAGGTATGGACCGGCTTAGCTGCACAACTAGCATATGAAGTCTCTATTGTTGATATTGTTGACAGATCAAGGAAAAGAAATATGTTGGTGAATTTGTGAACATTTTGTTGTTCATACTCTGTGAACACAGAATAGGTACTTCCCAAATGTCCCCTCTTTCCGTCACCAAGTGAAATGCCTAATCCTGACTGGCCAGGTAACGTTCATTGAGCTCTTGATTACGCTGATTAAGAATTGGGCAGAGAACCATTAGAGCTGGTTTAGTTTGAAAACGTGTCATAATTTTTAATGCGAAAGCATTAATGATGCATTACGTTAAAAAGCCGCGATTCAATGTCAGTAGCTGCAAATCGGCTCCTAAACCTCCCATTGGCAACACATTCCGTAGCACACTCTGCATTGTGGTATGAATTTTAGAGCACTGTTATCATCAGCGAATGCATCACCAGCACTAGCGAAAAGTAGGTGTACCTGCCAGGCCAGTACACCGCAAATACCACACAGCAAAACTTGAAGTCATTACTTGCACCACAAAACTGTAATTCGGAGCTCTCACCGGTGTTCGACATTAATGCTTTCGCATTCACAACTTGTGTAGGAACTCTTTTAAGTGTCCTTGGAATCTAGCTTCGTTTTTCTTATTTGTGTGACATACTCTGCTTTCCGTGTGCTTTTCTTTTTGTTGGAGCACTTGTCGTGTGTCTAACGATGTTTTTGTTTTGCAGATCTTCTTCAGCACAACATACTGGATGCTGTTTGCGTTATTTGGCGCACTCATATCTTGTAAGAATATTTTTTACACCTTATTCCCCGTCCTCCCCACAACACCCTAGGATTTCACATGGACGCTCCAGAAACAAACAAGCTTTGCTCGTGATGTTCTTGCCATCGTTTGTCTTGCTACTATGTTTTGTCTTGCCTAGTCCATTAACTGGCACTTCCTTTTTGTTGGTGTACGTCTACTCCCCTGCTTTTTGTCACTGTCATACAAGCTATAGCTAATTTAAGGATCATAATGACCATATAGTTTACAACTTCCGTGGTAAACTATACTGCTCATGGGATTATAGTATGACTTACATATGACTTGCGTGATACCATTTGTGGTAGGACTTTCATGTGAAAAGTGCTAGGTTACAGTCGGTCTGTTGATACCCGTGATAGTGTTGTTTTAGCTATGGCAACCAACAGAGAACTCGCAATGCATGTTTCAGTTACTTCCTTAAAATTCAAGGTTTCTCGGCGTTTGTTGAGCACTGCCTTGGCTGAAAAAAATGCCTGTAAAAGTAACTTTTGGTATGCACTCTTTGAGTATAAAAAAAGCTGCGTGCTGTAGTGCATTATGCAGACTAGCTGTCCTAACTTTCAACTTAGCCTGCCAGGCTCTTAAGAAACGGGAACCTCTCCGTATTATGATGCGGCTGCAAAGAATTTAAACTAGTTTATATAACACTAGGGGCCCAACAGCGCAAGAGCGATTGCCTCTTTTTTGTTTTTCAAATCATTTCACAAGAAATCGGCAGGGCCTGTTTGACCTTTGACCTCATTATCTTGTGATTTGAATTTGTCAGCACTTTCCCGAACATTGTCCACAGCTATTAGGTCACCTTCAGCAAAAAGCTGTACTTTTCAGTGGTGTGACATGTAATTCTCAGTAAACTGCAACTGCTGATCAACTACTTCTTTACAAATAATGTGGCTGTCAAAAGATAACATCATCATGTACGGTGTGTCCTAAAGCATAAACATTCAGAAAATGTATATCTTGTCATTGCATTGCGCCAAACATAGGCAAACATCAGGCATTTAACCCTGGCCTTGCTACAGCTGGCATGGACAGGTTTAGTGAATTCATTGTTGGCCCATTGACAACGGTAAAACTCTCACTGTATCACTTCTCTATAGTGAGGGGTTGGTGTGCGAGTTTCATTGCCGCACATGCTACTTGTCTTGCGGTGGAACATCCCAGTTCCCTGCAAGGAAACAGTCAGCTGGGCGAGCTTTTTTTGCAGTGAGGAGTGGTAGGGAGCATACTCTTGGCACTCTGGGCTGTAAGCTTAATGTTACCTCATTTCAAGTTTTCAGATGCATTTTATACAAAATCTGACAAGTATTCTGGCAGGCTTAAAAAGTAGAATGCATTAAGATTGAAGTAGGTACACAAAACATTAGCTAAATCCGACATTTCATCATCGCTGGGGTACCTTTTAGTGATCTCTGTGTCGCATGTGATGTGTTGAAGACTGATTGAAAGCTTTGTAACATAATGCAATGTAGGAATTTGTAAACTTGACAGTTATATGGCCGACCGAAATCATTTGTAAAAACTGGAAAAAAAAAAAGTGAGAATTTAATTCGTCTTTGCTGCTCAGCAGCGAAGGTGTTCTCTTTCTGATGGCTAATATCCTCAATAAACTTTCAGCTGGATGTGACTTTGGTACATCTTGCCTCGCAGCCACATTAATTGGACCTTGCTTTTTGCTAGCTGAACAGAAACCAATCCAAAGTACCGATATCAACAGGGTGCAAAACACAGAGCCACCCGTTTGACGCATAGCTGTTAAAGGACAAATGCATTTTAGGTCCCCACATCATAGCCATGGCATTGTTGCTTGGATACTCAAGGCGCTTCAACGTCTCTTTCCCCCACTTCCAGTTCCCCCCGAGCGGGAAGTGATCAACAAGGAGCGGGCATCGGGCGCGTACCGCCTGTCGGCCTACTACCTGGCCAAGATGATCGGGGAGCTTCCGCTGACACTGACGCTTCCCTCTGCATTCCACCTCATCGCCTACCCTATGCTGGGCTTCCACAGCGCCCACACCTTCCTCAGCCTCTGGGGTTTCCTCGTGCTCAGCACGGTCGTCTCACAGGTGAGCATCTCTTTTCCGCTTTTTACGGACGAAGCCCCTTAGGGGCTTAGGCTGTTGGTGTCTCCTGTCGTTGTCGTCGTTGTCATCGTAATCGTTGTAGTAATTGTCGTTTCATGTAGTCGCGGTACTAAAACACCAGAAAACTCATTTACGCCTCGCACTAGAACGTAACGCCTATAAAAAAACAGCAGGACACTCGTTTGCACCTCACGCTGTAGCACTTTCTAACGCATACTAAAAAAAAAATGGGACAGTCGTTTACGCCTTGCACTAGAGAGCTTCGTGCTTCAAAGACAAGAGCCTTTTACAGCAAAGCTGTATACCTCTACCCCCAAACGATTGCTTCTCCGTGGGCAAAAACGCCAAAGCACCAAGAACACACTTATACACTGCATGCTTCGCCCCTCCCCAGGCTTCACGTTAGTAGAGATTGCCCGGGATTATTATTTTTTTTTTTTCTGCCACTCCCGCAGTTGTGTTGTGTGACAGCAGTGACACATTGCTCTTGTTGGCAAGACTGATAGGAATGCTTTTTATTGTTATTATGTTACCCAGTACTAGAAGGCATCGAGGTTGTTTTATTTACTGCCTTTTTACACAAATACTCAGTCTTCTGATTCCACGCGGGTCCCTGTAAATTTGTGTTTCAGCTGTGCTGCTGGTTCTTGGTGTGCCTTGGGCCAGGGACGGTTTTAGGTAACTCAAAGGCTGGTGAGGGGGATAGAAACAAAAATGAGTCGTTGCTATACTTGAAAGTTGCATGAAAGATTAGTACAAAACTAAGTTTTCATAGAATTTTTATTCCAAAAGAACTTCTTGGGTTCTGCTAGTCGCCATGCTTAACTTTTGGGAGAGTGGACACTCAGTAGCTCTGTTGCTTGCATACGTATGAAAGTAAATTTTTACTCTTCATGGCAATTTCAAAAATCGAACATTTCAACAATACTGTTCTCGTCGAAAGTAAACAAGATTTTCTTTTCTAAAAAGTGCGGTGAAGCTTGGCTGCTGTCCTTGTGGGCATGTTGAATCAAGCAAATCTTAGTTAGCTTTACCTTGCAAGAACTTTACTCCAAAAAGGCCACCAACAGTAGACGTGTAAGCGAAGTTTGAAGAGCAGCACATTTGTCTGTGGGAGAGCTTCGAAGTTCCTGATTATGTAGCATGTCCTTCAGGTTGTCACCGGCTGACCTGTTCAGCATCCACGACCAAAGTTCGGCATATGCGACAGAATGGCAAAACAACAGCGCAACAGTGAAACAATGACAAAAAAGCAAAACAAAACCACAACACCGAAGCAACAACACAAGAACCCCCGCATGGGGCACCTTGAGTAATCTTGGTGATGGTATCGGCGACACCGCGGACCCCGAGCCCCCATACTCACGCTGTAACCGACCGTAGTAATGAGTTTTAAAGTGAAGGGTAGAAACCTTAAACGGTGGCCATCAGAGCCCAGGTCAAGCTCCGGCGGATGGCCTCCCTGTCTGTTACCAGGCACGGGGCTCCGGGACCTCTCTCGGTATCAGGGTAACCCGAGCGAAGGAAGTACCCCCGTCCCCTGCTTTTATACACACTGTATGGTTTTTTCTAAATTCCCCAAACCCAATGATTGGCCCCCTAAAAGGGGCCGCACTGAAGTATTATTTCCACCCCTTCCGACCATGACAATCCCAAAACCTCATAACTACCCCCACTTCTTGGTAATTGAATCTCTTGAACAAGCCAGGCCTATTGCTTCACAGTCCGTGTTCTTGCATTCAAAGTTTTTTTTAGTAAGTATTATAGGGGAATCCTATAAAGCTAAGAAGCAAAGAACCGGCGAGATCTTGGTCGGGATACACAATCAACAGCTGGCCACAAAGCTCCTGAAGCAGACTTGAATTGTCGATCTTGACATCAAGGTCACACCCCACCACAGCCTCAACAGCTCGCAGGGCGTGATCTCGGAGCCAGATCTAGCAAACGAGACAGAGGCCGATCTTCTTGAAGACCCGAAAAGTCAAGGTGTGACGGCTGTCAGGCGCATAACCACAAGACGAGACAATAAGGTAGTACCCACTAGACGTATCATCCTGACATTTGACCGTTCCGTCCTTCCAGATCACATCAATGCTGGATTCATCCGGTGCTCCATCCAAGCGTACATCCCAAACCCGCGGCGCTGTTTCAAGTGCCAGCAGTTCAAGCATGGTACTAACTCGTGTCGGGGCCAAATAACCTGTGCCAAGTGTGCCCAACATGACCATCCCACAGATAATTGTAGTTCACAACTCCTCTGCATTAACTGTCAGGGCCCACACGCAGTGTAATCCAGAAAATGCGAGAAGTTTCAACATGAGAAGAAAATAATAAACATAAAGGTCACAGAAAACATCACCTTCCCGAAGGCGCGGAAGAGGTTCGCCTCTTTCCCCCTGGGGAGGTATGCCGACGCGGCTCGCTGGGGGGAGAGCGGCATCTGGTTTCGGCAGGGACCCAGTACCGCGAGTCGAACCTGGTCCCGCCCCCGCTCTCCATTGGGTTGCCTCCGGTGGCCCGTCCCGCCTCTACACCGCTCGCTGAGCCAGCAGCGGCTGTGGTGGCAACCACGTCGGTTGGGGATGCCGCTGCATCCACTGCTTTCTCTCCACCGGCCCAAAGCACATGCAAGGGCATGGAGGAGATGGAGATAGAGACAGCCGCAGCCACCCCCTCCCCCGCCTCACTGCCTGTGTCATCTGTGGTGCTCCCCATGCCCTCGGCACTAACAGTGCAGGCAAAGAACACCCGAAAGGGTACCAAGTCAAGGGGGCCCAGTCTGCTGGGCACCCCCTTGCCTTCAGATGACGACATGGACGTTGAGCCCTTCTGGCTTTCATCACAGCAAAAGGAACGGGCTGCGGCTTCTAGGTCAGTAGAGAAGTTGAAAAAACCCCTTCCAAGAGTCCAAGCCCCGAAAGTCGACACATAAACACGCACATATTCCAGTCACTTTTTAGAAAGGCATTTAAACTCGAAGCACAAAAGTTTCTTAAACAGTTACATGGTATTTAGGAAGGACAGAGGTGGTGGTGGTACATCCTCAGGTGGTGTGGCCATCATTGCTCGAAAATCCTTGGTGTGCCACACTGTCCAACTACAGACCATTCTTAAGGCTGTTGCCATCCAAACGATAATCTTCAATAGGCTTATAACACTATGTTCTCTGTACATCCCTCCTGACTTCCAGCTCCCGAGCTCAGATTTTGAGGGCCTGGTGGATCAGCTACCCAAACCATACATTCTCATAGGCGACCTGAATGCACATAACTCTCTTTGGGGCTCTGCTCGCATGGATGCCAGAGGTCGCCTCGTTGAGAAATTCTTAACATCGTCGGGAGCATATCTTTTCAACCGGAAACAGCCTACATACTATAATATAGGACACAACACTTATTCACACCTTGACTGGGCAGTTGGGTCCACAGTGCTCTTTCCTTGTCTTGAGTGGGGCGTGGGCACGGACCCATACGGTAGTGATCACTTCCCCACTTCACTAACATATATAGGTAAAGCCAGAACAGGTTTAATGAAGCAAGAGCAAACTGGAATACATTTGCAGAGGCATCCAAACTACACTAAACATCCATAAGACACCTACACGTTGAGCGGGCAACCCAACTACTCATGGCGCACATCCTCGACGTCGCCGAAAAGTTCATTTCCCACGCCTCTGGTGCCTTGCGCAGTCAGAGGAGGCCATGGTGGAATGGTGGAAGAATGGTTTTAAATTGAAGCCTGCAAAAAGCTCTTGCGTTGTGTTCTCCAGGAAGCGTGGGGTTACTCGTATTACTCTGTATTACTCTGAATGGCGTGCCGGTTCCTGTGAGCAAGGAGCACAAGTTTTTAGGTGTTGTGTTTGACCACAAACTCAAATTTATTCCTCAAATCAAGCAACTGAAGCGTAAATGTCTCAAAACAATGAATATCCTTAAAGGGGCCCTGAAAGGCATTTTGAGCACACTAAATGAACTAGCGCAACCGTTAGATTGGGTCGTCAACGTCCTCTGTGCCAAGTATTACTCTTTTACGCGCAGCGGAAAGCTCACACTTTTATTGCAAAGTTTGTCGTTTTTTTCTAACCCTTCCCTTCGTGTTTTTGGACGCCGCCATCTTCACATGTCTACATCATCGATTCCCAGATGTTCGTCATGAGCTAGACATCCTGCTATTGGGCGGCTTTTTCACGCACTTCCGGCAAAGAGATGAGTCGTCTGCTCAGCGTCGGCTGGCTGGCTGATCTGCCAGCGGAGTGCCGGAGTGCTTGGGCATTTTACGACAAACGAAACAAGTGTAAAACGAACGCTTAACCGTTTGTATTAAATGCAACACGGCCATAACACGACATGGATATTCTCTTACCTGAGCACGTTCCATTAGGAAAGCGTTGAAGCCCCGTGGCACTTCTTTCGTGCAATCGCAGAGAACGCCCTGAGCCGAATGCCCGGGTTTGACGCATACATTTTATTCAACTTCAAAACAATCCAGAGATGCGTTTATAATGAACACAACGTCGCAACATGCGTTGAAAGTCTGGACCACGATTGACAGAGGATGGGTTGCCTCCTGCCCGTCATAAATTCGGTACTCACCTCGCGCGCGGTTTGCGGGGACGAACAGCAAGTCACTTAACTCTGGCGCACAAGCCGATGGCTTTTAGCCACGCACACTGCACATACCCCATGCGAGGTTGAGTCGTACGTCGCTCGAGAAAGATAATCCAGACCATGGGAAGCACTACCCACCCGCAGAAGCAAAACGTCGCATTTCATCGCGAAACAAAGGCGTCCACAACACACACACCATCGCCTCCTGTAATGCCAAACGCATCTCGCACTTCCCAATGGGAGTGAGTGGTACGCCTGCAGTGCCCACATGTCGCGAAGTGGAGCCCCAAGCTGAACCGCGATCACGCAACCGTAACTGACTTCTGGAGTGGTTTGTGCCTTGTTGCCAAGGCAACCGATGTTTGCGATTGTCAAAGAAATGGCGCTCGCTCCAGCGCTAGAAAGCTCAGAGCTGCGGCGGAGCATGTTTTGCCAACGTTGCCGCTCTCCACCACGCGTCGCCCCAAGCTAAACTGGTCACATGATTGAAGCGTTTTGTGCACGGGTTCTGTATCGGTTTAATATGACTTTTTTACATGCCGCTGGCAGGAATTACCACCGCCGCAAAATAAGACCCGGCACCAGCGGGGCCACATCTGATACGGCGCTTTTTGGATAAACTGTGCGCGGTGCATCAAGGGAACGAGCGCACGACCCTCCCCGTGCGGCTGCGAGTTCGCCGCCGATAAAAAGTCATGTGTCGCCAGCAACGTACACCGCGAAAGGGCAAGGTCAGGCCGCCGCATACATGCGGCCAGATTTTTCGTTCGCTTTTCCAGCCTTGAGCAGAGTGCGGGATTCATGGTGTCAACAAAGCTTGCCCGTAGCAGACGACAGTCTGAGCAGCGCAATAGCGGAAGTACGTCACCGCTGCGGAGCGCAGCATCATGGGAGGCAAGGCTCGCGCGCCGTCAACAGCGGAGAGTAAGTCGAAAGGAGGAGGAAACGCGGAGCGACGATAATGCGCGGTTTTTGATTTACGATTTCTCAGCTAATACTCATCGCTTTAACAAAATTCTTGCGGGAGGAGATTGCAAATACATTGCTTTATTTGGGTACATGTACATCCATGCATCGGCGGAAGATATTTCAGGACCCCTTTAAGGTCCTCTCACACCAATCGCATGCGTGCCTACAAAGAACTCCTTCTACGCCTGTATGCTGCTTTGGTTGGGTCTTGTTTGGACTATGGCAGTGTGGTGTATGGTTCGGCGACAAAAACAGCATTAAGAATGCTCGACTCAGTTCTACACTTGGGGCTTCACCTTGCGTCGGGTGCTTTCTGCACTAGCCCCGTCCAATGTTTGTATGCTGAGTCTAACAAGTGTTGCCTTGAGGACCAACGAACGTACATGGACTTGCTCTATGCTTTTAAAATTTCATCGGTGAATAACCATCCTTTTAAACCTGTTTTTAATGATGCATCCGCATCTCCACTGTTTGTAAATCGCCCGTCCGTTTCTTTGCCGTTCTCACTTAGGGTGAGGCAGGAAGCTTCGGGTTTCAACATCTCCTTTTTAGACATTTACACATCTTCTTTTACTGACGTTTTACCACCCTGCCAGCTTCAACCTGTATCTTGTGACTTGTCCTTCATGAAAATTGATAAAACCAGGGTACCACAAACTGCAATTTTGCAGCACATCTTGTCCCTGCAGTATAAGTATCAATGTGCAGAGTTTTATAGTGACACATCAAAAAATGCAACCATGGTGTCTTGCACTGCTCATGGACCAAACTTTGATGCATGCAGAACCATGAGCCCATACACCACAATTTACTCAGCTGAAGCATATGGCATCTTATTCATTGCACAACACATTCTTGAACACAAAATTCCGAAGTCCATCATATATACTGATTTCTTGAGTGTTGTGCGCGCATTGGCATCACACAAGCCGTGCAAAAACAGAATTGTCAATATGGTCCTCAACACTATCATGTCTATATATGCTCAAAAACTCTTTCTGGTTTTGTGCTGGGTTCCAGGCCACGCTGGGATCGCTGGCAATGAGGTTGCTGATGAGTGTGCCGCTGCCGCCGCACTCAGGAACACAGTAGACGTGCACCTTCGTAACACCTTCGTAATTCGAAAACACCTTCGTAACAAATGGCAAGCACAATGGAATGAACAGACAGACAACAAACTACATGTAATAAAGCCACACTTGGGACGATACAGAACTGACTCGCACAACATGCACACCGAAGTGACCTTAGCAAGGTTGCGGATAGGCCACACACATGCAACACACTAGCACCTGCTCACTGGATCTCCAAGACCCATGTGCAGCGGGTGTGGAGAGGGCCTATCCGTAATCCATATACTCATACTGCAAGGCACTAGAAACAACACGACACAAACACTGCACAACTATACAGACAACACATTACCCATCGTACTTTTTATGGGATGACCCTATAATCACCCAAAGTGTACTTTTAAGTTTCTTAGTGATGTCAAGTTTTTACGCCTCATTACTTACCACGCATGTTAAAACCCTGGCCCTTTACACCAGTCATCTTCATTACCTTTTATGTGATTTCACGTATATTTTAGTTAAATGTTTTACACTTACTATCACTTCGTCCTCATAAAACAACTTTTCCTTGGCACTTTGTACCCTTAGTCAGCCTTGCGCCAAAAAAACCTCAACCATAATCATCATCATCATCAACGGCAACACAAGAACACAACACAACACTGAAGCAGCATAAAAACAATATCGCAACAAAACAGCGCAATGTCAAAACAAAAAATGAAGGAAGCTCTCACTAATGCGCAAAACTTGAAGGTAGCGAAGCTGCACGCAACTTTCACGACCATCACGACGGCTGAAGTCCACGATTGCGGGCGATTTGCTTCTTCGCTGCTGCCGCAACGACCTTTACTTCATCATTGTTGCTATAAGAGCAAGCTTCCTTCATTTTTTTGGAAGTGATAATCTTTCTCCTTGTTCTGAGCAAGTGTTTCCATGATAACGGCGAATGCTGGAGTTTCTCTTTTTTTGCCAATCTTGGCCAATCTCCCCAAGTGGGTATTCTTGGCTTGCAAACCTGCACCGATGACGCTGGGTGGTCGCTGTGAGGCATGCACACACGAGTGCTAGGCATTTTCTTGGTTTTGTTAACTGCTGGGCGGTCACCGTGAGGCCAGCGCTCACGTGCACGCGCTCGGCAGCTTCTTGGTATTTTTAACTGCGGACACAAAAAATTGCGATTTGCTAAAGAGCTTCACTCCTAAAACAACAAACTTGCAAGCGGTCTTGAGCAAGTCGTATGCCAGTGAGGAGCCCTTCACCTTTGTGGCTACGTTGCCAGCCTTTCTGCTGGCTCATGCGTAATGTCATCCCTGGGCAGGGCCGAACTTTTTGCTGGCAGTTCTATTTTGATGCTGTGAGGGTTGACTGCAGTGTAGCTGTGCTTGCTGGAGAGGAAGTGCCCTTCAAAGGCAAGCCTAGAATTACTGTTCCCAGCCCAGCACTACCTTTCATGGTTAACTCCCCCATAATGGATGTGTGTAGTAAAAGCGTCAAATTATGACATGCACACTGCGATTCCAAGTGTGTTGGGTTGAGGCAACAGAGTAGCGCAAGTTGATGTGGTAGGCTTTATTGACAAAGAAAATGGAATTCGGTGTGAACACTGGTACATAAACTTGCAGGGCTGTGGTCTGCTGTAGATGGCACAAATACCCAGGCACGTTACCCAATCAACCTGCTGCTTGAGCTATGTTCTTGTGCCTCTGAGTACAGCAACAAAGAAGAGTTTGTTCCTTGCAAATCAGTGCAACACTAGATTTGGCAGTTGCAGTAGTGCCTAATTGATACAGTTTTGGGGAATGGTTTCATCTTCCTTCACATAACATCACTAAAACACAATTGCACTATACCTCCATATCGTGACCCTGCTTAAATTACAGGTTGTCCCATTGCAGTGCCTTCAGGTAGTCACCTTTGGGTCTACTAAGTTCTCTTTGATCCAGAACAACTGCAGAATTTCAATTTCTTGTTTCCTTTTTGCAAAGAACAAGCATGTGCAGTCACATATCTTGATGTCAGTTTAAAAAGCATATGCCAACGACATTAGCTTGACAGACACAGTTCTTATCTCTGACTTCCCTGCAGCGATGAAAGCAGCACATAGCATTTGTCATATGGTTTGCAGCACATGAAATTTATCATACGTTTCAGGCACAAAGTTCTTCGGGGCATTAATAGGCTTTTAAAGTGAAAGCATTATGGCTTTTCCTGAAATGTTGGGATGGTATTAGTCGCCAGTCATCGGAGTTCACATTGTAAAAAATTAGACAGGCTCTTGAGAAGTACGTAAAAAATAGAGATGAACATTATCGATTCAGATGCGCTCTTTTCTTGAGGACAGATGCGCTCTTTTTCTTGAAGCAATATGCACCAACTAGACCAGCAGCATATTTTACTGAAATATTTATCAAGACTGGACAAATTAACGAGATGGATGTTACAATGACAAACTGAATGCAATAATAAAACCTATCCTAAGGACACAAAATGCTAAAGATACACAAGTTAGGAGAGGACGTGGAAAAAATCCCGGGCCATCTCCGCTAACTTGAAACCTGGGGAGAGGCAAAGCATGCAGTGTATAAGTGTATCCTTGGCGCCTTGGCGTCATTGCCCAAGGAGATGAAACCGTTTAGGGGTAGAGGTCACCTGTAAGTCTCGTGTCTTTAAAGCACGAAGCGTTCTAGCGCGAGGCGTTGAAAAACGAGTGTCTGTCCTGGTATGTTCTTTTACTACACATTTTTCCCACGGAGATGAAACGTTCTAGCATGACACCTTGGAAAACGAGTGTCCCGGTGTGTTCTTCTATACGCGTTGCATTCTAGTGCAAGGCGCTGGAAAATGAGTGTCCCGGTGTTTTAGTACTGTGACTACATGATGCTGCGACGACATGAGACAATGACGACACGAGACGATGACAACACCAGATGGCGACAGCCCGAGCCCCCAATAGCAACAGCTCCAAATTCAGTTTAAAGACACAACCGTGATACCTACCTAAAACGTCTCGCATGGTACGGTGCACTTGGGTCTAAGGTGTTGAGAAGCTTGACACGGGAACAGCACGTTGCATAGTTGAGGCCGGCGATTCAATGCGCGGTCGACGAACGGCTAGTAGGCATGGCTGGCACTGCAGCCTGGCTAGGTTTTTGGGTGCCCTCATGACGGCCTCGGAAGACCACGGCTACCGCGTTATTGCAGGCAGCCTTCCGAACCATGGCTCCTTCGATTCCTGCCTCTTCATCACCAGTCACATTCCCATCAGCTCCGCACATATACCAGGCTAAGAGACACTTGCTCCGCGACTTGCAGCATTCTGAGGTATCGCAGTTGCAGCACACTCCATTCATAACCCGGAGGCACAACGCCAGTTTTTCGCACAACGGAGCACTTGAGGCTCTTGCTTTAAAAGGCCGGCTAGGTGATAGATAGATCGCACAACGGAGCACTTGAGGCTCTTGCTTTAAAAGGCCGGCTAGGTGATAGATAGATGGTACAAGGATAGATGATAGAGGCATTGGTACCTCGAGCATTCTGATGTTTTGTCCAGCTCTGCCTAAGTGTCCTTGTTTTCTTTTCCTTCCCCACCGCGCAGAGTGTGGGGCTGTTCATCGGGGCCAGCTGCACCGACCTGCAGGTGTCGGTGACCGTGTCGGCCCTGTACTCGCTGTCCACGATGCTGTTCGGGGGATACTACGCCTCCTCCCTGCCCCACTGGCTCAGGTGGCTGCAGTACTTCTCCATGGTCCACTACGCCTTCCAGAACATGCACATAGTCGAGTTCAGCAGCGGGCCCGACGTCAGGTGAGCCACACCTGGGGGACACAGAAAGAACAAAGTTCTCCTTCTGAAAGAAAACAGTGGGGTGTGGTACACAGATGCCCTTGGCAAGATGTTTTCGATTGCGTAATTATCACGCACAGCTTATTTTAAAGCAAGAGCTTTCTTAGGGAACTGATGGCGTCCTGTCAAAAAAACTAATACATATGACCGGTCGGTCGACCGAAAAGCTTCGATTTTTCTAGAAAAAAGGTGCGCGTTAGATTCGAGTAAATACGGTATCAAGTGCATTCACGCAACTAGTGATAGTTTTTTATAGACGTTTTTTATTACAAAATAGGTGTTTCTTTTTTTTTTAACTTTTAATTTCAGTGAGGGGTTCACAGATTACATGAGAACACGCTAAATATAATAATTTAAATAAGTTCTTAGTCCACGTGTCATGCAAGACTGCCTACTAGGGCGGTATTTACCTGTGCCCCGATCATACGACACCCCTGGTCAAACAACGCTTTTGCCCGGTCCCTTGAACGTCGTATTATTGGGGTTCCACTGCAATAGGAAAGGAAATTTATCTCACAATGGAATTTGTCAAATGAAGTTTCAAGGGCTGTGTTAACCCTAAGCTGTATCTTTTTCTATAGTGCAATGTGATGTTTGCCTGTTTCCAGTAAAAAATTTTTCATAAGAGAGATGTCACAACCTCGCTACCCCAATTCACCCAGCTGTCCTGTAGAAACACATAGAGAAAAAAAAGGCATTGAAATGAAGGTGAACAAGATGAGGATGGAAGATGTGGCTCCATGTGTGCGTTTGCGTGTTTATGTACAATTTTGTCATCGCATTCCTGCCGACTTTTTGAAAAGGAGAACTAAACTGGTACTTTTTTTCCCCCCTTCCCCTTCTTGGCCGACAGGTGCGTGTCACGAAATTCTCACTTCACAGCCTGCAACACGGGTGGAAGCATCATTCCTGTCGAAGACATAATCGGCGACCACGGCATGCCGCTGCCCATCTGGGCCAACACGTTGGTACTCATCAGCTTCCTCATCTTCTTCCGTGCGCTGGGATACCTCACCCTGCGGTACATCCACAAACCCAAGTAGGGGACGCTCTTTGCTGCCAAGCAATGCAAAGATAGCGACAAGTTGCCGTGGTGATGGTGCAGCAACGGCGCCGTTTCTTCTTCACACAAGGACCACAAGCGACGGACTTTCTATTCACTGTGGCGCACAGAGAACTGTGGGGGAAAAACAAAAACAAAAATCGAAAGGAAAAAAAACTGCGGGAACGATGAGAAGCGGCATGCTGCACCTTTGTCGAGCACTGCCAAGTTGTGTCGACTGGCAGTCGAGAGCTGCGACTTGCTTTCCTAACGACCAACCCCCCCCCGCCCGCAGCTGCTGAACGTGCGGCAGGTGAATCTGCCGCGCCTTTCTACAAGAGCGCCTTCATGCCAAGAATGCCTAGACACCTCTTTTTGCACAGTCGATAGCCTCCAGAACGCGTAACTTGCGTCACCGACAAAACGTGGGCCCTCACTGGGCTCTGGGTCTACGAAGGTGCAAGAGGTGGACGAACGACGATGCACAAGATCCAACGTGCCAAAAAAGTGACAATTCCAAGGGGGGAAACTCGATCCTTGCGCGGACAGTGCTCAAGTACGCGCGCACACACACAGACGCCCATACACACGTACAGGGCGGATGGAGGAAAACGCGACGAGATGGACACCTTGGTGCGATTCCGAAGTGGTGGTGCTGATTGTGACGGTGCGGACTCGGTGACTACTGCTACTACTACTGCTGCTGTGAGTGTTTGACTGTGAACGGAGTGCAAGCCTGAATGCGTGTGTTTGTATGCTGTGCGCTGTGGAGATTGGCGAGCATCCGAGGGTTGGCGAAGAATCCTCGAGATAGGTGCTTACACTGGGTGAATGAGATGCCCCGGTGACAGTTCTCCCCGGTAGCACGCCACGTGCTCTCATCACCCCTCGCTGTCCTTCCCTCCCTTCGCACGCTCCTACTACTACTGCTGCCGCGCACTGGAGGGAGAAAGGGAGAAACGTGACCAGCATGCTTCGGCCGAGGAGAGGAGTTCTCCCTCTCCCCCTTATTCTTTTCTCCTGTCCACTCCCCCTCTCTTCCACGCACTTCCCCTCGAGGCAGAAACTAAACTGCTGGTTTTGTTTTTGCATGCTGTGGTATGGATCTCACGACGGCAAACGCCACGGCGCTAGCAGTGACATACCAAAGAAAAACGTGCAGTGGCAGATGCGCAAATAATAGGTCTCCCCGCCTCATCCATACTTCCTGTGCGACAAGTGGTGGGAGAACATAGAAAGTGAGAGAGAAAGGGAAGAAAAAGAAAGCCAGCAAGTACTGCCAAAGCCTGCTGCTTGCTTCTTTGAACAAAAAAAAAAAAGTGCAGGAAGAGGAGTGTCGCATATTGTACCATAGTAATATTGTACCACACCTGGTGCGATCGACGACGGCGGGACGACTAGCAAGGAGTCCCCCGCATTCGTCGCGCTCCGCCCAGATGACATACAAATACTCCGTTATTTTTGTAAGGCTGCTCTTTCCAACCACGCTGCTGGTAAGGAACGCATTTGCCTGTGTGGATGCTTCTGTCTGTGTGTGGGTGACGTCCCCAGAGTCTTCTTACCTGGGGAAAACCGTGACGAGGGGGCCGCCGGTTCTATTGGGTGCCGCCTCGTGACTAGACAACAAAGTTTGTTTCTTCTGCGCACTTTTTTCTTGTTGAGCTGTCTACTGCCTAACGCTGCCTCTTCAGTGTCTGTCCAGTGTTACTCAGAAACCGCGCGTCCTTTTCTTCTTGGCTGAATGCTCACCAAGTGCAGATCACTAGGAATGCTTCTAAAACTCTTCGGGCCACTTTGCCGTTGCACTATTCCTGACTGAATGGCTAAAACGGAACTTATTTATTCCTACGAAGCTCAGACACCAGCAGTTTCGCAGCTACCTATACCAGTTGCGTTAACTGCTGCAAGTGATGCTAGAGAGCTGTTTCGTATGACTTTAATGCATTTTGTGTTAGCAACACAGGTCAAGACTTTAAGCTAAGACCAGCTTCTGCTATGAAGGGGTGTCTTTGCCGAATTGGGTTCTAGAGGAATGTACCGTGAGACAGTGTCCATGAAATAATTTTCATAGGGCCAGAGTAATTTTTTTCCCTCTGTCGCCCCTCAACAACATCCGCAGTGGAAAGTACCCGTTTCCAACATGTCCTTTATTTACATAAGAAAACGGGCTTTACATTGCGTCTACCGCTCGTGTCCCTAATCGTTCGCATTCCAAAGGAACTGCACTTTGTGAGGTGACAGCAAAGTTGTTCACCCACATTTCACCATGGTCTGTTCCCCATGAAGCCTGTGGCAGACCTTAAAAAGGCATTTGAATCGGTTCACGTTCGAATGCCACGCTTTTGTTTTTTGTTTTGTTAATTTAAATCCAGTAGATGTAATTTCTGCTGGGTTATTTATGATTTTCAGATTGGTTTTTTGATTTTCCCGCTGTTGACGGGGCAGCTTTGTGCAATTGGCCTAGCTTTGTTACCCGTGCTTGTTACTTCGGGCGAGTTCACGCAGGCGGCCAGTGTTCAAGGTTTTGCAAGTGCCAACAGAAGGGGATGATGGGAAATGCAGATAAATAGTTTTCTTTTTCTCTCCCTTGCCTATGAGTATATCAAATGTTATCGTAAGAGCTAGTTAATATATTCATATGAACAAACTCG
This sequence comes from Haemaphysalis longicornis, assembly GCF_048455015.1. Classification (NCBI taxonomy): domain Eukaryota; kingdom Metazoa; phylum Arthropoda; class Arachnida; order Ixodida; family Ixodidae; genus Haemaphysalis; species Haemaphysalis longicornis. Next base: position 63,458,962 of record NW_027526422.1, read on the forward strand.
TTCGTTGATTCCATTCTTTGGAAGATCTGTTTGGCAACTTGCAGCCTTGAACTCGGCTGCCGGTGATGTAAGCACTGAACTCTCCGCGAAAAATGGGGTAAACAGGATCCCATGCATACGTTGTTGGTTTTTGGCTGTGGGATTTTTGCGAGCGCAAACTGTTCCACAGAACATCCCGCAGTACTGCTGAAACATTCTTTCCCTCTCTCTGATCTTTTTGTATTGGAACTGCGATTTCCACAAGTGCAGTCCTGAACAAACTTTTTTTTCTTTCCCGCTTCACGTCTGTGCCTGTCATCATCATCATCACCTCTGCCGACTATCGGACCCCAACCATCGGCTCTGTTTCCAATGTGTTCAAAAGCAGGTGCAGGCATGAGCCGTGCCTCTGGCAAAAGCTGCTTCTTTTTCTGTCCTGGGCATTATCACAATACGAGCTAAAGAGAGGAGAAAAGAAAACGCGCTTGCAGCTCCGGCAATGCCACAACGCAGTAGTTGCCTTGCACCAATGCCCTCGTACGTTGTTTTCTAGGCCTTCATGCTTCGTGTGCGGGTTTCTCTGTACTCGTTGCTGCCTTCACACACATACACACACACACCAGATGCACTGTTATACCCCTTTCCCTTGATCCCCGTGTCCCTTACCCGCCCTCTTCCTTTCGTATTGAAGTTAAACTCGGGCTGTCTCCTCCGAGTCGTGAAATGCGTAACCACAATTTAATAATAAATTATTTTGGAGTTATTCTCTCTTTATACGTTTGTATTTAGGTTCTCTTCCAAATGCTTCCTTCCCCTCCCACCACAGATCCCTCTCAACCCCCCGGTCTGTCACCCCCTCCCCTCATCTGTGTTTTTTAACCTCCATAAGTCAGTATTTCCTCTCTTGACCAAGTGTTTGTAAATATTTTTCGCCGATTATTAATGTCCTTACGAATTAAATGTTTCATCTATTTTATTATGCAAGAAATTGACTCTGGCGTGAATTTGTCTACGTTTGGAGTTTCCCGAAAGGGACGTAGGCATCCAGCTTCTTGCGGAGGTTGCTGCAGTAGGTTTGTTCACACGGCTTTTGCATGAATGCTTGACACCAGTGATGACGTCAATAACTAAAGGAGCAGTGCTTACAGCCCTGACAAGCTACAAGAGCCGTGGCTTTGATAAGCAGCTGTGTAACAAAGCATGACTGCCCAATTGGAAGCACAGGGTTTGACATACTGCTCATTCATGACAAACCAGCCTTGCTGCATGCCCCAAATAGGACTCCCAAGGTTTTTACTCTATGCCTTGTTACTTCTTAGGTTTGAACTCTGTCTTTATTTTTGCAATTATCAATCACAGGAATTTTGTGTGCCAAAGGTTTTTCTCACCAAGGCTGGGAAGCTGGTTGTGCAGGCATGGTGGAGTGCTACTGTAAACAGTGGCATATGCGATGCTTGGCACTGCACAGTCAAGCTTGCAGTTTAGAAGCAGGTTAAAGTTTGGAGCAGAGAGCATAACTGTCATATCGCCTAGAACTCTGGCTGCCAACAATTTTTCTGCTTGGCTGTTTCACTAAAAGTATTTGCACTTGGGTGCTTGACACATTCATTCCTCTTACCATCAAGGTGAGGTTGAACTGCAAAAGCAGCCTTTTTAGCCTGTTAAGAAAAATAATTGAGAGCATGCAAACAGATGAGAAAGTTGACCCAGAGCTATGGAATTCAAAACTAGTCTTTTTCGTGGCATGCGGGATCGGGGTTGCTGACCAGAGTTAGTTCTACGGCAACTCTATTCAGTCTTGAGCACAACTGAATGTGATATGTAGGTAAGTTGAATGGGTTCGCAACTTGAGATGAATTGAGTAGAATGACCCCTAAAGAATTAATTCTGCTGGCCTAACAGCTGACGGCATGGGAACACTTTTTTATGAAACTGGCTTGGCTGAATCATGTTCATGATATTTTTGATACCCCTGCATAACTGCTTCTGTTCACATGATCCGCTGTGACTTTTACTTTTGAGTTCAGATCACCACCTTTACCTGACTATTTCAGCTTGGTAGGGCTTGTGATAAAATCTCGTGCGTGCATAGTCATGTTCTACAGTTGTAGGCTTAACCTCTACACTAAATCTGAACTCCGAAGAACCACTGCAGTGACTCAGTGGCCAAGGCAGTACATATCCCAAGGTGGTTTAAAATTAGTCCACTGCCCTCCATTGCGGCAAGTTTTATTTCACAAGTGCTGCTTCAGTGCACAAAACCCACAAATCTTGAAGTTCCCCACAAAAGCTACAGACTTGAAAATGGTCGCCCAAATTTTGTCAAGATGTGACTGTTTATCTGGATGGCCTGAGCTAGGCATTCTGCACTTTGGGTGTACAGCAGCCAATTTTAAAACCATCGCATGAACGTCTGGCGTGGCGGCACCTATTATTACGGCTTGAAGGTGTGAAACTGATATAAAATCGTGGAGTTATCTACATGCATAGTTATATGCACTCTATCTTGACGCCCCGTCTCGTAAGGTGCTGATGTTCATCACTTATACGATGCTAATAAAAAAAATAGCTGGCTGAACATAGATTCTAGTGGTAAGTCAATTGACATGTGTGCAAGTGTAGCACTTCCCAAAGGTGTATAAAAACTGGTTGTTAATGGACCCCTCAGTACTGTTAAACAAAGCTAAGCGGAGCTTGCAAACGGTGGCCAGACTGGTCAAAACTGCATTAAAGCACGATCTGGGAGTAGATGCGCCCAAGAAGGTGAGAGTGCGTTGGCACATCCAACTGAACTAATCTCAAATTTCTAAAGCTCGCCTCATTGTCGGCTCGAGTGACGCCGTGCCTCTAACCGTAACTGTTCGCCAATGATACCAAGGTAGAGATGAACGATAGGACACGCGATTTCAGCAAACGCCGTGCCTGCGGAGTGCGAGTTATCTACTCGTCGGCGGTCACATGGTGCTTGGCACACACGGGCGCTAGCAGCCATTCCCGCAACAGACGCCATTAAATTTAAGCGTCTCTCCCATGGTCTCTCCCACCGGAACTGATGTTGGCGCCTTATTACCACTTAACTACAAAGATTGGTCAAAACTATCCCCCCCCCCCCCCCCAAAAAAAAAAAAAAATGAAGGGAGCTCACACTAACGCGTAAGACTTGAAGGTAGCGAAGCTGTACGCAACCTTTACTCCATCATTGTTGCTATAAGTGTAAGCTTCTTTCATTTTTTTTTTGGAAGTGATAACTTTGGAGGCGCGTATGCTATTACGTGTCTTTCTCATTGCCACGTGTTGCCACGATTACGGCAAAAATGCTGGAGAGAGAGAGAGAAAATAAACATTTAATAGAGCAAACGTTGGTGGTTGAGCAGTAATTTTTTTTTTTTTTTTTGGGGGGGGGGGGGGGGGGGTTTCTAATCTTGGCCAATCTCCCTAAGTGAATATGCTTGGCTTGACAAACGTGCGTCAGGGACGTTTGGCGGTAGCCGCGAGGTCCGCGCTCACGTGCGCGCGCTCAACAATTTCTTGGTATCCTCAACTGCGGACACGAAAAGTTACGATTTGCTAAAAAGCTTTGCTGTTAAACTCAGTGAAAGGACTCGGATACAAACGGAAACTAACTATAATGTGCCAAATATAAATTGCACCTAGGAAATACCGTCGAATTACACGAATTTTCACATTACCTTTTGAATCTTTCGTGTCCCGGTCACTGCCGCCCGCTTTATCAGCCAAGCAATGGATGGCGCCACACGGCCAAGTGCAGCGCTGCGACGACGCTTGGAGAAGGTAATTTCTGACTAAAGGTAATAGTTTTATTAGGCTGCCCAAGCGAGAAAATTAATTTTTAGGGGCGAAGCTCCTAAACCCATGGGTCTGTCCATCCCTTGTGTCTCGTGGTACATGACCGCCGCATGCTTTCGGAGATGTCGCAAAGTGGGCCGCGTTGCACGCGCAAGAACCGGCTGCAACCGGCAGCGCAAACTCGGCACTGGGAGCGCGAGCTTGTCTGTGTTCGCCAACGGAGGCGCGAGCGCACGTGCACTGCGAGGGGGAGATCACGCAAGAGATCACGCCACGAACGCAGGCAGTCGTTCTCGGAGGTCGAACGAGACGCAAGGACCTTTGCTCGTTTCCTCTCGTCTTGTTCGGGCACAAGTTCGCCCTAAATAAAAGTTATTTCTTTACCGTTGTGTCCCATCCTACGTGACAAATTGTGGTGGAGGTGCGGGGTAGTCCTCGATGGCGCGGGGTCTTTCACCAGGTCTGGGCCTGGGAGCATTGACTCCGAAAATAAAAGTTGATTTGTACAATGTACGCACACAGTCTTACGTCTTTCTTAATGATGTAATGGGCGAACTTTCACGGCAGAGTTACGGTTACCGATGATCTCCCCCTCTCGAGCTTCGCCTCACTTATCATCAATCATTCCGTGGATATGGCGCGATTCTTTTTTTTTATGTCACTAGATTCAGCCACCGTCCCAAAATGAAAGAATACTCGATCACAAAGGGCCGTTCCAAACACTTCGAAACAATAAAACGGTCGCATTATCGTAGAAATTTGGCCACCCCCGCAGCCAGAAGCTCTCACGGCCGCACTGTAATGCACCCAAGCGTCCTCTCCCTTTTGTTTTTCAGTTATTTCCACCCTGTGTAACCAGTTCAACAAATTTCTGATTACATTTAAGTCCACACTTGGCAGTAATGAAATTACAGTAATTAAATTACTTTTTGCTGTAATGAGCAATGTAATGAATTACTTTTGAGTGTTGGTATTTTAGTAATGTAATAAATTACTTCAGGCCAGTAATTTAAGGGAAATTACTCATTACTTTCCCAATTACTTTTGACTACGATATAGCCTGCCTGCTTCTCTGCGGCAAAAAAAAGTTGACCAAGTAAAGTTCTAATGCCGAGAGAGCCTCTCGGCATTGGATGAAAAAGTTCTTCGTTATGTTCAACACACCCCTGCCCTCATCCACGCCAGCGGAGGGTACTTATGTACAGTTTATTTACAGTGCTGTGCATTAGTATTTTAGATATCTATATTTTAGATATCTATATTTTAGATACCTATATTTTAGATATCTATATTTAGATATCTAGAAGGAGCGGCGATTCAAAGTGGGCATCGGTAAGGTGTCCGCGTTTGTACGACAGAGTGTCTTTTGCCATGCTAAAAGACACTCGCCGTACAAACAGGGACACCTTGCCGACGCCCACTTTAAATCAATATAGATATCGACATAGATGTCTATATAGACATCAATATAGATATCAATATAGATATAGATGCAATATAGATATCTAACATACCAATGTATAGCACTGTAAATAAACTGTACATAAGTTGGTGTATAAACAAATATTTTGGAGATTTCAGTGTACATGTATGAGTCTAAATAGAGTGTATATCAGTGATGAATATTTGTTAAAGTAATTTCAAAGTAATTTCATTACTTTTGAAAAGTAATAGTAATGTAATGTCATTACTTCTGGCCACCTGTAATTTGTAATGTAATTGAATTACGTTTTAGAAAATTCTAGGAAAGTAATGAGTAATGTAATTTAATTACTTTTTAAAAGTAATTTTGCCATCTCTGTTTAAGTCAGCTTCCCCGCAGTAAGCCTATAGTTGCAGTGAAAGCAGCTTGGAAGGCGGAAGTGCAAGCACCGGCTGGCACTCGCGTAAGAAGTTTTGAGGGCGTGCTAATATTCAACAAAGTGCATGCGAATGCTGAAAGGAAGCCAGCTTGGTTCCTCATGTTCCTTGGTTCTTTCGCAGCTAAACCAAAATTTGACCTGGCATATTCTGCGGTCCTAGGTATCGCACCGATGCCTGCAATGTGTCTAAGGGCGATTGATCGAACAATCGAGCTAAACCAGGAGGCTTTGAACGGAGATTGTTTTTTCTCGCGCCGTCACTGACAAGCTTCATCATTATTAGCTCAATAGGCAGAGTAACCGCCAAAGTTACTATCCTGAGGAGAGGACGGAATACCTTAGTAAACACGCCGTTTTCACAAGAAAAAAATCCCTAGCCATCTCCACTAACGTGACACCTGGGGGCGGGCGAAGCATGCAGTGTATAAGTGTATTCTTGGCGCCTTGGCGTTTTTGTCAAGGGAAATGAAACCGTTGGGCAATAAACGTGTACAGCTTTGCTGTAAGTCTCTTGTCTTTGAAGCACGAAGCTCTATAGCGAGAGACGTAAACGAGTGTCCTGGTGTTTTTTTAGTACGCGTTACGTTCTAGCGCGAGGCGTAAACGAGTTTCCCGATGTTTTAGTACCGTGACTACATAAGGCGACGATTACGACGACGACAGGAGACGCCAACAGTCCCAGCCCCTAAGGGGCTTCGCCCCTAAAAGCTACGAAGTCCCACAATGGCCTTGTAAGCACACTGAAAGCTTTTTGGTACCCTAGATTGAAGTGTGGATGGTAAGCTCAACTGGCCATCCTGCGCTCGGCCAGATGTGATAGTATTTATTACGATCATTGCTATGGAAGATAGTACAGTCCTATGCGCCAACAACTAGCTACGAGAATGATGCTGTATACAGTTTCTACGAGACCGCCGAATAAGCAATGAAGATAAGGGAACAACACAGTTCACGATTGCGATGGGGGACTTTAACGCAAAAGTAGATGAGGAGCAAATGGGGGAAAGGTCAGTGGGAAACTTTGGAGTAGGCAGTCGTGGCAGTCGAGGTGATACACTGGTGGGATTTGGGCATAGAAATAACCTGAGGTTAAATAACGCATTCTTCTGCAAATGAAATAATAGAAAATGGACACGGAGAGAGACAATTTGAGTTCTCCTCCTTCAGGAACGCGCCGCCGTGCCTCGTGTCGCCGTGAGGGACGAGGCAAATTCAGGGTCCACACCATCATGTACACTTTATGTTCGAGATTATATATAGTGTGTATACAGGACAACTGAAATAGCCCGCAGTGGGGCTTAGAAAATGCTTGCCGGAGTCCAACCGGTGCCGCGGTGCTCTCTCCGCGACCTACAGCAAGTTTGACTGCTAAAGACCCCCATCCTCTCATCGGGACGAACACATATACTCTCGGCGAGGGAAGGAGAAAAGTTAAATAGGAACACGAACCAGCAAGACCGGGTACAATACGCGCCTATCAAGATAGAGGCGTTCGGAAAACGTACATGGTTATAGCCACCCACCAAAGGCAAAGAAAGCCGCATCCCCCCCTTTTTTGCTGCCGGACACGGCCTTTCTCGTTTGCGCGCGCGCCGCGCGTCGAGGCGGCTTAATTGTCAGGGGTCACCCTGGCAGGTGAAGACGTCTCCGCGTGCGTGTCGTGAGGGGGGATGGGGGAGCGGGCAGTACGACGACCTACGCGATCAAACCTTATAGAAAGGTCCCAACGTTAAAACAACAACAACAACAGCCAAAAAAACGATATTGACTTCCTTTTAAGTGACAACCCAAATATTGTGCAGGACGTGGAGGTGCTAGGCAAGATTCGGAGCAGCGATCATAGGATGGTTAGATGCAAGGTAAGGCTGAATCCCAAATGGGAAAGAAGGAAAGAAGGAACCTTGTGCGAAGTAAGAAACCCAGCATGGAGTCAGCCAGAGTAAGTATGCAGCACTTTGAAATATCTATTCAAAACAAATTAGCTCTTTTAACCGGGGAGAACGAGGATAGTGCAGACATGCTAAATGACAACCTAACAATGACACTTACAGAATCAGCAGCAGCTGTGTGAGAAGTAACCTGTAGGAAACAAAATGGAAAACTATAGTTCATACCACAAGCTTCGTGCAGCACTGTGGATGCTACATTGTTGTCAGTAGAGCGCCCACTGAGGACACCTAACTCACCGTGAAGGGGGTATTGAAAGGACCTTCCCGTCTCCCCTCACGGCAGGTGGAACCACAAGGCCCCGGCGCCTATTCTCAGTGGGCGCTCCATTGACAACAATGTAGCCTTCACAGTGCTGCACGCAGCTTGTGGTATGAACTATAACTCGGAGAATGACAAAACTTATAGTGAAATGTAGGAACATAAAAGTGTCGAGTACGGCGGATCAAATTGAGCTAACCGAGCCGTCATAACTGAATAACGGAAGCAAAACAGGCTAAATTCGTGCGTGCAACATGGCAGTGATCGAAGAAACGCTGGAAATAGGAGGAAGCTTAAGAGCAACTAAAAATAAACTAGCTTTCGGCAGAGACATAATGTGCGCACTCAGAAACGATCAGGGTAACATTACACACAACATGGACGAGATAAAAAGTTGCAGAGGAAATCTACGTTTGGGTCTTAAGATGTATGACGCGATAGCGTTACTTCGACTCCCAGGAAGCGTTTTGGAACTAAATTGCTGCATTTACGATGTAGCCTTCACGAGAACTGAAGGTCTGCGCAGAGAAAGGACTAGCAGGAAGGGTGTTGAATCGCGTGTGCCAGAAGAGACTGAGGCCCTCCATGCTTCTGTGGCTTAAGATGGGAGCATGAAAGTATGCGGCTACGAAGTTTTGGTCACTGTGAGGGAGGGAGAAGGTAGCAGTGTAAGTGTTTCAAATTGTTTGTCTTCTAATTTCTGTGCCGGACTGAACGTTTTTGCTTTTTTTGCGAAGAGAGAGAGAGAGACAAAATTGAGATCTTTGTTGCAGAAGAAATGCTGGAAGGGTTTCGGAAAAGGGGGTAAACAGATGTGAGAGAGCTCAAAGGTGGAACTTGAAGTCTAGGCCATGGATGCAGAAGGCCCTCCCCTTGCCCTTCCAATCAGCTCGCGCTGATCCTGAAATAACGAGCTGGTCAAAACTGCCTCAAATGTTTCAACGGAAGCAGAATGTGTGATATTGGAGTTGTTCACCCGTGAGCATACCCCGTACATGCATAGGTTACGGGGAAGAGGGCAAATGTTTCCCCGAATTTAGCGGAGTTTGAAGTTAATCTATGATGTTCCCCAACATCTTCGCTTACATTTATTGGTAGATACTTGTGTTGGTTTATCCACCACAGAGTTTGCAGTTCTTCGAAATGGAGACCCAGGTCGTGCTTGTAGGCGTAGGATTACGAGACGTTAGCTTTTTCGGTGAGGGGAGGGCTGTAGTCGTGGCCGAAAGTAGCACGGTGTGGGAGTTCGCGGACCTTTTGGTCGGTGCCGCGATCTCTTCAAACACTAGTGCCCGGGTGCCCGAGTGACGTCCTTAAGTTTATTCATTATGCACTGGAATATATTCACAAATCTTTTAGCTATTCTGCCAGTAGCGAACAGTATAATGCCTTTTGGGAGTCTATAATGATGTTGCACTTCTATTTGCTACTTCAGCTATTGGGACTGCCAAGAAGATGGCTTCAACGTCCGCTTCTTTGTTCCCGTAGGAGATTCATGCAATCACAAAGATTGCCGGAATAGCCACCTACGGCAATTGCTGCCTGTCATAAACCAACAGTCGATGTATATTTTCTTCCCATGATAGTTCACCTCCCTTGAATTACTTTATCCTGTCACATTGCCTTTCCTTGCGTAGGTTTGAATCTAGTTTATTTTTTATTTTTTTTTGGTAGAGAGTTTTTTTACCGGAGCCGCTGGATCGGGGACATGACCGTGATGGCGTGCACTCGATAATTCCCCGTGGGGGTAAGGGGGGGGGGGGTACTGTCTTCCATACGATGACACTGCCCGATTTTGTTTTCCGAGCCACGCCCTTGGGTCAGGCAAGCGGTTTGTCTGGTTTCTTCAAATATGTTTCAAAAACACAATTTGGGGACCTATTCAATGTCAACATCATCAACAGACCATTCAGGTCTACGGCAGGACGAAGGCCTACACCCGCTCCTGTGCGGCGGTGCCCAAATTTATTCTTCGCCTCCGAATTTTCTTACTTCGTCCCTCCACAGAGCTAAAGGCCTTGCCCTCCTTTTAGACCCATCTCTGTCTGTTCATTCTGTTACGCTGCTAGCCCACCGGCTGCAAGTTTGTCTCACGCTAAAAATTGCGAGGTGGAGGGCTGCCTTATATGCTGTCCTGATGATGGTGTTCACTTGATCTTCTTCGCTGCGGGTAAGTTACAATGGTACGGTACGTTCCGCAAAATCTGCCTAGCGATCAAGGGCTTCATGAGACTTATCGTTCCAGCTCTCATTCTTGCTGTTCTCTCGGCTAGGCGTTCCATTTTGTGGGCACGTGGTTAAAGATTTTCTCTTTCTTTTTCGGTGATTGTGAAGCCGGCTCCGCCGCTTGACTGTGGGGCACGCTGAGCATTCTTACGTGACTGTTCTATGGGAGGATACCCGTACCTATTTTCAGGGTGACCTTTAACTTTTCCCCGTGGTGCCTTGCGTCGTTTGTCAAACACAGCTTCCGCAGGAAACAGAACCGCAGGAATATCGAAAATGATTGGGAAATTTATGTATTAGACGCTATACATTGGATTTTATTTCCGTTCGTTTCTGCGCATATTCTACGCTCTCCTTGATTTCTGGGTGGCTGGCGTTGATCCTTTGCCTCCTGTTTTAGTTTGGTGACCCAATGCTGGGGCCGGCATCAGTTACGGTGGAAAACACGCCGCGGTGGCTCAGTGGGTAAGGCATTGCGCTACTAAACCTAAGTACGCGAGTTCTATTCCCGGCCGCGGCAGCAGTTTTCCTGATGGAAGCAGAAAATCAAAACGCCACTGGGCCGAGGTTTCAGTGCACGTTGAAGATCCCCAGGTTGTTGAAATTAATATGGAGCCCTCCGCTACTGCATGCCTCGTAGCCCGGGTGTGGCTTTGGAACCGTGAGTTACCGTGAATTACCGAGAATTTAAATTTTTATCTTCCGATGGTGAGGCGCTTTTATTGTGATGGCGCCAGTTTCGGGCACGACTGGCGACTGTATCTGCCGAGCATGCTACTACCGACCGGACGTAGAACTAACTTTACTGCGCATGCGCGGCAGCTGCTGGAAATGCGTGTCCTTTCTTCCATATCCGCCGTTGTATTATTGTCCTCCTTTCCACACTTCAGTTGCCGTTGTGTCATATTCCATATTTAGGCGAACACTCGCAACTCGCTGCCTCAGTCGCAGCTTAAGGGTTGCAATGAGGACGTATATCCGTGGACGCTTGATGGACATGGCTGATACCGGATGGCTAGCAGGCACGGGGAAACCGAAAAATGAGCCTAGTAACGCTATCGCGTTAATAAAAGTACCGGAACGATTTTACACCTGGCCTTACGCCAGCGACGATACACCAGGGGGAAACTACTGAGCGTGCAATCTTCCCTCTCGATGTCCCACTAGTAACCAAACATGAAGTAGAAAGGGCTCTCGAGGGCAAGAAAAGAGGAAAAGCTGCAGGTGACGGCGGCATAACCATGGATCTTTTAAAGAAGGGAGGAGACATTGTACTGGAAAAGCTTGCTGCACTATTCTCGGAATGCTTAAGGACTTTCAAAGTGCCCATAGACTGGAAGAGCACCAACATCATTGTGATTCACAAAAAGGGAGGTAACAAAGACCTTAAGAATTGCAGTCCCATCAGCCAACTCTCAGATGCGTACAAGATGTTTACCAAAGTAATAGTTTACCGCATAAATGACAGCCTAGATTTCAAAACACCCACAGAGCAGGCCGGGTTTAGGAAAGGATACTCAACAAGAGATCACACCCCCATGCCGTCAGTCAAGTAATAGAAAAATTCGCAGCGTAAATATAACAAGTTCCTTTACATGGCGATTATGGACTAAGAAAAAGCGTTTGATTCAGCAAGCACCGCAGCAGTGCTGGAAGCATTGAAAGAGCAGGGAATTGAGGAAACCTACATAAAACTCATAAAAGACATGTTTAAACGATGTACGGGAAGGATAATTCGGTGGTGGTGGTTGTGGCTTGCGACGGGAAAATGAAAGGAAATTCGCTGGGGAGATTTTGAGCTCGGCAGGGAGCTCACCTGCATACAGCCCAGTGCTGGGGAAGGGAAGTAGAGCGGGAGTGATAGGATAAAGTAGAAAGAGAGAGAGAGAGAAAGGTATAAAGAGAGCTGTCAGTCCTAGAAAGCTCTCAGTCCGGGCACATCAGTCAATCACTGCACTCCGGGCTACAGCCGCTGCGTAAGGCCGGTCGTCTCCAGGAAATGAAGCAGATAAGCGAAGACTTCCCGTTGGGTTGCCGCAGGCCCCTTCGGGAACAGAAGGTCCTCCATGCCGGCAATGGGAAGGCCTCGACGATGGTGCACTCGTTGGAGCTCTGCTCTCGGCCCCGCGTGGTGGGGGCAGAAGCAGAGTAGGTGCTCGAGCGTCTCCAGTTCGGAACAGACCGCACATGTAGGGTAGTCCTTGCGCCCGTGTCGGTGCAGACGCTCTGCCACACTGCAGCAGTTGAGCCGCATGTGGAGAAGCAGGCAGCGGGCGTCCCTGCTGATGCGTGCGGGCAACGGTCTGGGCGCCAGGCCGCTCATGACCCGAGGGTCGGGGTGCATCGTCTGCACCATGCGGGCCAGGGCAGTGCGGGCCTCGTCGAACGCGGTGACGTCTTGGGAGACTGGGGTGCCCTCCTGGTGGACCTCCCTGGCGCGGGCGTCGGCGTCTTCGTTGCCCCGGATGCCACTGTGGCCCGGCAGCCAGTGGAGCCGCAGGTCGCAGCCTCGGGAGGCCACAGTGCGCAGCTTGGTTGCAAGGGAGCGCTCCGGGTAGCCGCTGCTGTTGGTGGGTTGATCGGCCGCGTGCAGCCGCAGCAGGGCAGTCCTGGAGTCCGTGAGGATGACCGCCCCGGGGTGGTTATGGGGCCCCCTCTCAAGGAGAAGGTCGGCGGCCAGGTGCAGCGCTGCCCGCTCCGCCCGTGTGGAGGAAGTGGGGAAGGGCAGGCGGCAGCTCCGGCTGGCTGCAGGCACCACGCACGCAGCCGCTCCCTCGCACGTGCTGAGCTTGACGGAGCCGTCCGTGAAGAGATGCAGGCAGCTGCTCAGCTCGTCCTGCAGCAGGACGGCCGCCTCTTGGCGGATGGCCTGGGGTGGTGTGGTCCGCTTGTTGCGGACCCCGCGGAGGGTCGTGGTGATCTGAAGGGCCTCCCCGGTGTCTGGTGGTGGCGGCTCCAGACGGGGTCGGATCGGAACCTCGATGCCCTCCTCGAAGATAGTGAGCAGCGCTCCCATGTGCGAGTTGGGCCGGCTACGGAACCTCTGCAGGAGCGGAGCCCCGTCACGTACGGCCAGCAGGCGCTGGATGTGCCGCAGCCCCGTCTGCAAGGCCCGCACCCCGATGGGCCAGGTGCCCGCCTCGGTGTAAGTGCCCGCCACCGGCGACGTGGAGGGGAGGCCCAGGCAGAGGCGGATGGCGCGGCGTTGGTCGATCTCCAGCTCCTGCCAGCGTCGTGGTTCTAGGTAGGCGGGTGGAAGCGCGTACAGCACAGCTGCGGAGGCCATGCCGTGGAACACGCGCTGCGCCACTTGGTGTGAGCAGCCATTGCCTCGTGACAGAAGCTGCCGCACCCCTTGGAGCACCCATGCGCTGCGTGCCCGGAGGGCCTTGACAGCTGGCTGCCATGTGAGCCGGCAGTCAATGAGCAGCCCCAGGTAATACACGGTCAGCCGCCAGGGAAGAGGTCGCCCGCTGAGTGTGATGGGCCCCGTCGAGTCACAAAGCGACAAATTCCCGATCCGGAAGGGCGGACAACAGGGAAATACCATATGGCCAAACCTGTTCACACCATGTCTGGAAGGGGTATTCAGGAAGCTTCACTGGGAAAACACAGGATAACGGATAAACGGGGAGTACTTGAGCCATTTGATGTTTGCAAATGACATAGCCTTGCTGGGTCTTCAGAACACCTGCAGAACATCTGAAACACCTGCAAAACACCTACAAAAAATGCTTGAGGAACTACAATCAGAAATCGGTGCCGTGTGGCTAAAAATAAATAAGAATAAATCTAAAGTAACGATGAATAAACATGCCTAAAGCACCCTGTTCAGACTCCGTAGGAGGGTATGTAATACCCTCCTACGGAGGGCCTTTAGGGGTACCTGAATAAATAAATGTAACGAAACGCTAGAGCAACTTGAAGATTACAACTACCCCCAACAGGTTGTCTGTGCTGATCCCAACCACGAGAAAGACATCTGGTGCAGAATAGATGCGGGTTGGGGTCACTCGGAAAGCACTCCAATAAAATGATAAGTAAGCTATCACTGAAAAGAAGACTATACAACCAATGCGTCCTGCCGGTTTTGACGTATGGAGCTGAAATTTGGCACCTTACTAAACAACTAGAAAGCACACTTAGGTCGGCTCAACGGGCCATGGAACGAATAATGTTAGGTATAGCACTCGGGGACAGGAAACGAACTTCCTGTATCAGGGAACAAACTAGAACCGACAACCGGTGAACAATTAGGGTAACAGAGTAGATACCAAGAGACGGGTCTAGAAGGAGGGGAAGGCCGATAACCTGATGGAGGGATGGAATAGAGAAATTCGGAGGCAAAGAATGAACTCGAGCAGCGCAGGACAGGGGTTGTTGGAGGTCGATGGAAGAGGCCTTCGTACTGCAGTGGACCTAGTAATCTGTTGTTGTTATTGATGTGGTGGTTGATGATGGTGATGATGATGACGATGATGGACTTTTTACGAAGGCTGTGTCTAGAGTGCCGTCCGACGGTTTTATAAGCCCTCCGATATATCGACGTCCACCGGCGTTTTATGCAAAATTGCCGCGTTTGGCAGTACATCGCTCTAAAAAACATAAAGCTAGGCAACCTAACCTAAACGTTACATAAGCTAACCTAACGCACACAAAGAAATCATTTAAAACACCAAAACTAACCTAAGGCACAAGAAATACACTTCAAATAAATAATGAAAAAAAAAAACCGAGGCAAGAGCCGGTGTCGAACCACCGATTCAGGGATCAATAAGCTAAGACGGATCCTCTACACTACAACGACAGACACTTCGGGCGGTGCTAGCTTAGTGTTAAATATTATAATGTCGTCGTACGGCACTCTAGCTATGCCTGCAACGATCAGCTAGAGTGCCGTCGGACGGCACTCTAGACACTGCGTTTTACGAAAGACTTTCACAGGACAGGTACGTTTCGGTCTTAAAGAGGCCATGGAGAAAAAATAGTACTTTGTTCAGTTTGAAAGAACTGTTCTTTGGTAACTCACTCAGCTCCATTACAGCCATAAAAGACGTTTTTTAACCGGAAAAACGCAAAGGGCATTAAAAAAAAACCTTTCAAACTTCGTGCTACAGTGACTAATATTGGCAGGAATGACGTCATAAGGGGCAGCACTAAAATTATAGTTATCATCGTGTTAACTGCTCGTTAGCATATAGACGTGATACGATCAACAAGAACTAGAGGCCCCATTACAATCGCCCAGCCAAGTTTCTTTCTTGGCGGTGGCTCCGATGGGCGGCCGCCAATTGCACAAACAACATTCTGTGACGTCATCGAGAAGTTGCCAGAAAGTGGCTGGGGAGTCGCCGCTGCTCTGTCCGTTTTCTTTAATATCTTGAAAATTTAGGTGTTTAGCTAATCGTAATTTTCCATGTGCGCAGTTAAAAATAACAAGAAAATACTGAGCATACCCACTTAGGGAGATTGGCTAAGACTGACAAAAAAGAAAATTCCAGCGTCCACCGTAATCGTGGCAACACTTGTTCGGAACGAGAATGACACATCATAGCGCACGCCCCTCCAAGCTGATGCCCAATGATTATCCCTTCTAAATCAATGAAGGAAGATTCCACTTAAAGTAACAATGATGGGGGAAATGTTTTTGTGGCACAGAAGAAGCGAATCGGCTGCAATCGTGGACTTAAACCGTCGTGATGGTCGTGAGGTTTGCGTACAGCTTCGCTACCTTCAAGTCTTACGCGTTAGTGTAAGCTTCCTTCATTTTTGTTTGAATTCTGCAATAAAATAGGTGTAATTGTTATCGGAGCAAGGCAGTCTGTTTATTGAGCCATACTTTTATCTTGTCTTCATGACCCCTTTAAGATGTACAACGTGACAGCGTCACTTTGACGTCGAGGGACCGTTTTCGAGCGGAGCTGCTGCATTCACCATTTATGCTCTCCATGCACTGGAGATCAACTGAGAAACCGAGACTAGCACTAACGGTTCTTAAACGCCGCCTGCACGAGGAATACGGAGACTATCTTTTCTTGTGTGGCTTAAGATGTGGGCGTCAAAGGTAGCATCGGTGGGGCATTGATCAATTTGGGTGGTGGAAACGACCATGTCAGTGTTTCAAAGTGTTTATCCTGTAGCGTTGGGGCCCGTTTGAGCGTTTTATTTTTCCCTGACGCCCCCAGCCTTCGAGAAAAATATAGTCTGATTACCTCTTTCCACCGCTTTCAGGGCTTGGCTATGTCGCTTACGTGCCACGAAGTTTACGTGCCGCGAAGAGGAATGAAGTAAGAAAATATGTTGGCAAGCAACGGATTCGAACAGCGCAGAATTGTAGTTGTTAAAAATATATGAAAGAGACATTCGCCCTACTAATGATGATGATGCGCCTTCGTTTTGTACCGAGCTTTCGCTTAAATTCTCCTATTTTAATGATAGGAAGCGCTGGTTTTATTTTTTGGTGCCATGCCACCATTACTGAAGCTCTACAGTCGGGCGGCACTCTTGTAAGTGACCCGTAAATTTGTTGCGTATGACTACTTGTTTTTTTGTTAGTTTTTTATTCATCTTTCAACTGGAAAGGGCTGTTGCACCCACATTTCTTTCTTCTTGTTCTTCGCACACTCCCTTTTGTAGCGCCATACAAATAAATAAATAAATAAATAAAAAATAAATAAATAAATAAATAAATAAATAAATAAATAAATAAATAAATAAATAAATAAATAAGTAAACTTCTCGTAGTTTTGCAGCTTCCCTTTATTTTTGTTCTGGGAAAATTTCACGATTGCTTTCGTCGCTGCCATTTGGTGCATGTACATGGCGAGAGGTATTTGGCCGTAATTTCTTTACCACTTCGCAAGAATCCTATTTTGATTGTGAATAAAAGCAGCATTTTATTCGCCCGCCTTCGAAACTTTCGACTTTCGAGAGGCGATAACAACACAGAAACTTTTTCGTTCGAAACTGCCAGAGGGCTACATTACGTGTAACCACCCGCCGCGGTGGCTCAGTGGCTAAGGCGTTGCGCTGCTGAGCACGAGGTCACGGGTTCGATTCCCGGCCGCGACGGCCGCTTTTCTGATAGAGGCGAAAAGCAAAAACGCCCGTGTGTTCGAGATTTCGGCGCACGTTAAAGATCCCCGGGTGGTCAAAATTAATCCGGAGCCCTCCACTACGGCGCGCCTCATCGTCTGCGTTGCGTCGGCGCGTTAAACCCTACAATCAATCAATCAAATCAAATCAACATCACGTGTAACCATGACCTATAGGGCGATGCACCGACGATTCTCTTATCACCTCGGCTTAGACTGACTTAGCATATCAAAAGAGTCGCGCTGCTCCTGACTTTTTTATTCCTTCACCCGAACTCACTGCCTTCAGCCTCTAAAGCGCTTAGCGAAGTATCAGTCATATGAGCTTACTCGTACGGCGTTTATATTCGACACAATTCCGCCCAACCCGTTAGCGGCGTATACCTAAGCCGAAGATTTCACCTGACGCTGACCTCCACTGTTATCCATCGCGCGAACGGAGCAACGCGTGACCCTGACATTTTACCTTGCCAAAGGCGAAAACAAATCTAGCGGAATGAACTTCGACTTGCGAGAACGAACGAAAGGTCATCGGGTGATCGAATTAAAGGAGTGGGAACCAAGTAAAACTGCTTGTTCTGAGAAAGAGACACATTTAGGCTATGCCGTCGGGGCTTCTCTGCGGAGCGCAGTTCGACGCGGTACACGCCCATGCGACGGCACGCAGGCGAAGGTCGAGGCCAGGCCAGGTGTCGCTGTGGAAGCAAAAGGACCTGAAAAAGGATCGAGCCGCTTGCGCAAGGACGATGCCCGGGGATCGGTCGCTAATCCACGCGGCCTCGATACCAAGACGCTCCCCACACCTTTCGGCGCTTTTTATTTTGTTTTTGTCGTGCTTGGCGCAACTCGAGCTTGCATATGTTGTTCGTTCTTTCAAAATTTCTCCGTATGATAATTTAGTTTCTTTTTCTTCATCGTATTTATAGTATATGCGCTTCTGCTGCTCTGTGAGACCGCGGACTTGACGAAGCGCTTTTGTATACGCGCAGTCGAAAGTTGAGGAACGAAGACCCGACGGAAAAAGGGTTAAGAATGGAGGCACACGTGGCGTGCGCCGCACGAGTGGGCGGATGAGACAGGATTAGTAGGGAGAAGGCCGAAATTAGGTCGGGGCGTTGGCTGATGAATAGCTTGTCCTGGGTCGGAGAGTACGTGCCCTATTCTTGGGCACTTTCGTTTGGGTATAGCACACGCCATCTTTCATTTAACCGCGCTGCACTTCTAAGGTGCCTCCCTCACTTCTGCGTCGTGCGGGCTCTGGGCATCTTGAAAAGGTTTTGTATTTTTTGTGTTCAGTCTATCTCTACGAAACGAGGTAGTTGTAGTTGCTACCGCTTCCGCGCATGTACGTTTTGGAAGAGGAGAAAAGCGAACGGGAAGGTTGGGAGGTTGACAGGTGTATACCTCGGTTTCCTACCCTGCAGTCGGGGAGGGGGGTTCAGGGGGTATAAAAGAAGGCAGGTGATTTTTCGACCTGAGCTGTGTGGTTTAAACCAGCAAATTAGTGCAGTTGTTGGCCCTGCTCGCACCCGCATTGCAAACCGGAGCTTTTTCTTAATTTTTGTTTAACTTTTGTTACTTTGTCTTTACCGCACCTCTTTTGGACGCCGTTTTTATCGCGCTTCTCGCTTCGTTAAGGACACATTCAACGTGCACGTTTAATTAAAAGAACTCTGGCACTCTCGGTAATGTACTTACTTTTTTGTCTCAAATATGGCCAATGTTTCGTTTGCGCTAAACGCTGTTAACATGCATGCGCCATGCCACCAGTTCTAGTAGTTCGGGAAGACCTTACTTACGTGTAATTCGTGTTCGCGCTCTTTGTTACGATAGGAATGCTTTTTGAAACCTTACATGACCCTTCGGGAGTCGACAGCGGTTTTAACAAAGCGATGACATGCGTAACAACGATGACAAAATACCCGCCTGTGTTCACCAAGATAAGCTTAGTATACAAAGGGAAACTGAGTTTCGACCTTCCGGGTGCAGCAAAACTGGAGATTGAACATACGTACGAACGTCTTGCTCACTAAGATAGGTAATATTTGTGCTGTGTAGCCCTATGAATAGCTTGCTCACATGTGATGCGCCTTTTTACTCCGCGGAAAGCACTTTTAAAGAATATGCTACGCTCCCACTGCATTTGTGAAGCGCCGACTTTTGATAGCACGCAATCTGGGAAGCGCAACAGGCATACGCCTTTAGTTTAAAGTGCGAGCGTAAAGATACTAACGAAAGAAATTCACTCAGGACTCTAGGGTAAGGGTATAAAGAATGACCAACTTTTATGACCATCAATAATGCAATCATTACGACACGGCCAACCGTCGGCAAGCTTTCGGTTTTCAGCTACCGGCCACGAGACTTCAGCCCTCCCGACCGCAGACTCCGGGTGCGGGAAGCACCACACCGAACTCGACTCCGCCAATATCGCGATATCGTCGAAATTTCGCAGCCCGTCTTGCTAGCCCGGGTTTCCTGTTTCTCGTTTAATTGTTGCGCGTTGATGAACTGTGTATATTGGACTGCTAGAGACATAGATTCTGCTGCCGACAATCTGATTAACCTTTCGCAAAATCCACAACATGCGTAGCAGTCAATGTGAACAAAGGTGTCCGCGCAACCGCCGAGCGTACTTTATTGCTGTTAAATCCTACACAAGGAACGAACTGTTGTGTGCTTTAAAACTGCAGTGTGAACATGGCATTAGCAGCGAAAAGTTTTCAGAACTATTAAAATAATTGTGCGCCCGCCTTTAAAGGATGCTCCACAGCAAGCAGCGTTGCGTCGCGGTGAAGGCAGGAAACACAGCTAAATGATACACGTTTGGCCGGAGATGCAGCAAACACTTTATGTACCAAAGCGTTGTGTCATTGTTGTCGGTGGTTTCTGCGCGTGCGCGTAGTCAGTCAAGCGAGTAGTCAGTCACGGTGAGATAAATGAGCGCTGTTCCAGCAGATGTGGCTCGAGCAGTGCGAACGCGGGAAGATTTAAAGTGCACAAATCCCAATCGCATCCGTCTGGGGAGTGGCGAGACGGGAGGGGGAGAAAAGAGAGGGATTTGCGTGGCAGAAGCAGGCGAAGACTATTGGTTCTTGACGACATCTGCTTCGAAGCAGGCAAATACGCGGCCAAATTTGTGGACGCCAGACGAGTTCGCGCGCTGCTGCGGGCAAGCAGTGCAAATATCCGACTCCCTAGAACAGCGCGAATAAGAGGAGTGGCGAAAAGAAAGGAAACGGCAATACGAACCGCGTGCTGCCGAAATTGATGAACTTCGCTCCCAAGAAGCTCGGCGCAAGCGCGAGGCCAAGGAGGGCAATGTTCTTGCTCAAGAAGCTCAGCGAAGAAACAAGCCCAGCAGGACGTTGCCGCGGAAACAATCGCGGTCTACCACAGCTTCCACAAAGCAATTATCACAACCGTCGTCGTAAAGTAATAAAGTCGCGCCCATGCACTCTGTACAAGATGACTAACCGAGAAACTGTGACGTGCGGCCGCTGTTTACGCGTGTCTTTCACTCCATCCGATCCGATTTACCACTTACCATTGTCGGTCCTTCTCCCCTCACTTCTAAGCATGCGCCTGGTGTTCCACCGAAGGAATTTTCTGCGTACACGGGAGTGCCGTATTAACGCGTAGCATCCTTCGCCGAGTACCCCCACAGCCAGTACTGTGTAACGCCCTGCATTTCCACAAAAATGACGATATGGCGGAAGTTCCACCTGTAATCGCTATAATGGCGTAAATAGAGATAACTGGTCGCACGATATTATGAAAAACTAAAAAAATAAGAAAAATATAAAATAATTACGAAAAATGGCGAACCATGTAACGCTCTGCATTTCCGCAATAATGCATATTTCGCGGAAGTTCTAAATTTAATCCTAATAGTAACGTAAATGGAGATAATTGGTCGAATGAAATATTGAAAAACTAAAGAAGTAAGAAAAATATTTAAAAATTACAGAAAATGTTAGAACGTATACCGCATGCCCTTTCCACAATAATGTAGATATCGCGAATGCTCCACCTGTAGTCGTTATAATAGCGTAAATGGAGATAACCGGTCGAACGAAAAGTTGAAAAACTAAAGAAATAATAAAAATATAAAATAATTACGAAAAATGGCGAACCATGTAACACCCTGAATTTTTACAATAATGAATATTTCTCAAAAGTTTCACCTGCAATCGTTATAATAGCGTAATTGGAGATAATTGGTCGGACAGGATTTAGAAAAAAAAAAATTGGATGGGGAAAACTCAGACTCAAGACAGGTGGTATAAGAATGCTACGGATTAGTAGATAATGCTCTGAATTTCTGCGGATTTTTTTTTTCCCCTCCGTCTAGCCATACAAAGCTTTGCTTTGAGAACATTTCACACTTTAACCAGTAAGCACAGGAAGCCCATTGGGAGTCGAATAAAGGCAATTTAAACGGCAGGGAAAACGCTGCCATCTGTCGCGCTTAGAGGTAGAAAGCACGCAGTGTGTTTTAAAGAGAAAGTCGGGGTGGAACTTGGGAGATATTCTCGCTAAAATCAAGAGAGGAAGAACCGGTGTTGGTTATAACAAATTATTGAGAAGACTGACAACAGCTGAACGACACGTGTAGCGATGTGTCTTCCGAGGGGCTGGCCTTTCATTGAATTTCCTTGATCGTGTATACGTGCGATTGGTTTTATGTGTCTGGCGACTCTTTTGCAGAAAAAACATAACACCGAGCTGCCAAGGGCGCTGGACAAAACATTCACAATAGAACGTCAGTGTAATAGACCGGAAAGCTAACTGGCGCGCTCGTGATAAATTGATCGGCATTTTCTTCGTAATGATACCTCCTGCGGGTGCTTGCACAGAAGCGCCGAACAATGCGACGAGGCTAGCGGTAGGGAGAAGTATAAACGCTGACCGGTCGTAAATGGAATCGCAGCGAGGTTTGTTGAAACAGCGGTACTTGCGCAACGAGCGTGCCTCTGACATTTCGTTTGGCCCGGCTTATATCCACTTTTTAGTGCTTGTCTTTTTTTTTTTTGCCTTTATTCGTATTTCACCGTTGCTTATAGTTGCGTTTTATCGCTTGTCGCGCCGTCGTATACGTAACGTCGCAGTTTCTCGGCTGTATACGCTCACGACCGTTGATGTTTGCTCCATGATAGTGGAAACAGCATGTGCCGACAAGGCACCGCAGAACAACTATTTGTCTCTGCGCGTCCAGGTACTGCGTTTAGAGATAGAGTTTAGCTCTTTTTACACCGCACTGTGAATTGCGAAAAAATGAATTTGAGTTTTGTTTGGCTGTTCTTTTTTTTTTATTAAAGTTGGCTGGTCGTATCGTTCGCTAAAGTAGCGGTGCCCCATACAGCGGCAGTGAAGTTCACTTTGAGAGCGCATGGTTATGCACTCTGCATCATCACTTTCAAAAAGTCGTGTTTTTTTCTCTTGCTCTTGAACATAGCGTTTGCTATAATGCGCGGCGTTTAACAGCAAAAATAAAAGTAAGTTTTTTTTTTTTTTTGAGAATGAAGGAAAGACTAGATGAGAGTAGGAGGAAATCGTCTAATAAAAATTGGAGGGGGTGAACGGACTGGAATGTCATATATTATATTAGATCTCCCAGAGAAATAAGGCATGCAGACTCTCTCGGTGCAAACATATCGTATTGAACTGGATATTGTGTTTGGAAAGGTAGCGCAATAAGAACAGTGAAAGTAGAATGCCTTGCGGCATTCCATTTCCATTTGCTGAATAGAAAATGAAATTCCGTGTCTTCAAAAACGGAAGGAAAAGTAAGAAAGCATATCAAAAATAAATTGGAAGTACATCCGAAAGAAGAAAATTCAAATAGGCAGATCGCACAGAATCGCAAAATAGAGGTGAAAAGGACCTCAATTTTTGACGCAAACTTGGGGACTACGCAGTCCGTCGTACTTACTAGTGGCTAGGTGCCCTGCCTAGGTATAAGTGAAACGCAGGTATTGCTTACCTGTGTCATTGCCTAACCCTCTTATTTCCTTGTGCAAATTGGATGGTGTGTTGTTGACCTATCGTATTTTTGCGGTTCTAAGCACCCCCCGAATCAAGCGCCCTCCCTTACTTCCGAAAAAAAAAAATTGGAAAAAAGTTTGCATGCGAATCTACGCAGCCCCTTTTCTAAGCAACCATCGCAAAGTAGACTTCACACGCGTAGAAAGGGGTCCAAGCTGACGTTGTGGAGAAGTATTTTATGAAGTGTTCAATTAGAAACCACCTCGAGGAAACGGTAGACGACCTGCTGTGGGATACTGAGAACGGCGGCTCAAGCAGTGTGACACGCCCGAGTGCTAGTAAGAGGGACAGCATCAGATGTACGCAGTGGGTTCACTGTCTGCATGTATTTTTCTTTCGAATATCAGCCAACTAAAACAGTACTTCTTGTGCCCGTCTCATCGAGATACCGCCGCGAAAAATGAAGAGGGGGGGGGGGGTAATTTACGTTGTTCGAGTATAACCTTCCCCCCTAACTTTGGAAAACACGATCGTGGAAAAAGGGGTGCTTAGAATCTAGTAAATACGGTATTTGCCACCCCTCTCCCTCTTTCTCCCTTTTTAACTTGACTGCACAATGCACTTACTTACGCGTACCTACAATTTCTTCTGTTTCAATTTTTGCACGAGGATTAGCGGATGCAGAAGCTGGTTAATGCTGGACCCAAACTCTGTCATTTCAATAACTTTGATTGCAATGATAGTGAGACTACCCAAAACGATGCGTGTCCCGGGAAGCTGAAGATTACACTTTCATGTTTCGTGTAGGCCCAATACCTCAGCTGTAAGACACGTCTTGTTATGAAATTTTTTGTTGAAATGTTAGAGGTAGGCTTGCTTTATGTTTTTAGTTTTGCTTTTGCTTTGATTTAGAACATCAAATTCTTTTTGCCATCGCAAAAAAAAAAAGGGGGGGGGGGGAGAGGACAGGAGCGTTAAGAAAAAGCACACAGACTGCACGAGCACCACACTCGCGGTTTTTTCACGAAAAATGTGTTTGTCAGGGTAGCTTATATCGCTGAACTGAGATGGCGCACCACTTAAAAATACGGGACGTTAACCGGGACGTGACTAAGAGTGTAGCCCTGCAAGTGTTTTTTTCTTTCTTCTCACTCCTGTACATCTCCCCGCTTGCCAATAAGGTCTTCTATCAAGGGCTATCTGGCATGATTTGATTGATCCATTGTAAGGTTCAAGTGTGTCAAGTACATCAAGTGCGATATGACGTTATTGTCGCAGGGGATTTGAGAGAAATCAAGAAATGGTGAAATTCAACTGACCTATTCAGTACTACGTTACATCTATTCAAGCTATCGTCTGCTGGACGTTGAACCAGGTTAAAAGGACATAATTTGTTCAGCTAAAAAAAAAAAAAAAAACACGGTTCAGGTCCAAAAGAACGGGGGACTTTTTTTTTTTTTTTGGATTGGATTTTCTCAGTGAACCATTTTATCCAGTGACGTTCGTAGACCTTATCATTGGAGGAGTAACGAGCCCACTCCGTGCATTCGTGCATAGAATGTGTTTGCACCCACGTACAACGGACGTTTCAGCGCGCTGTCTTGAACACTTCACCGTCGCGTCGATTTCTACTCACGAAATGTATGTGCGAAACTGTTCAGTCAACGCACTCAGAAAAAACCTGTTTTGTAGCCATGCATACTCAACACACTATTAGGAGAAACCCGCTCGTATAGTGCTTGAAAAATGCCCCCGCTGCATTCTATGTGTACTTAACAAATATCCCACAATATCTATACTTCCCTTTCCCCTTTCTGTCCCTTTTTGTTTGTCACAAAATTAACAGCAGCAAAAGTATCCCCTTGCTCAACGTATGCCTCAGCTTGCTGCAGGCTCGATGGTCGCGTTCTCTACGCCCACTTAGAAACAAAGCCATAAAGTAGTGCCTCCCGCAATGTATTTAGTAAGGACAGTTAGTCCCGTGTGGGTTTGCTTTTGGGATGGTAACTTTTTAAACTCTTCACCGCTTAACAGCAGCAGGCCAGGTTGTCCCCAAATGATAACCCGCGGTAGCAATGTTCTCCCTTATCCCGCCGGTGCTGTCCAGTAGAGCTTTAACTGCGCCCTTGTCGCATGCGGGATAGCTGCTCTACGCTAGAGCGTTTTTAAGCCAACGGGAAACAAAGCGTTTAAAGCCCGCACGCCGATGGTCCCAGCGGCATACGCTGCCTTGGCCCGCACAGTGGACGAGGCCACGGATCAGGGGAGTTTAGTGCCCGCTGAGCACACATAGGGAAACAGCGGGAGCTGCTGCGCAGAGATAAGCGCTTGGTCGACGAACGGAGGCTGGAAGGACGACAAAAACAGTGTAGCCGGGGGTTCCAAACTAAACTCGAAGCTCTGGAACGAAGAGGCAACGTTCGGAGCTTTTGAGCGTCCACTGCTCCTGTTTATTATTATCATTATTTTTGTTCCTGCCTTATTATAGGCCAAGGGAAAGTTTGCTAGCTGGAGCAGTCAGTGGGCTTAGCCTGGTTCGAGTACTTCGGTAACGGGGAGTGGAATATGGGAGAGAAGAAGAGAGCAACTTCCAGTGCAGTGCGGAGCAGGGGCATGGTAGTCTCGTGAGGACACGTTTGCCGGCTTCCAAGAAAATGAAGGTAGTTAAGCTCCATTCAGATCTATGTGTCCGTGCAATGCTGCAAGCATTATGTGGATTCCACGGAGGCGTTTTCAGAGTTTCAGTTCTTGACTCCGACCGAAACTATACCCCTAATTTCTGCACGAATGTGTTCTATTAATGATATTTATTTATTTATTTATTTATTTATTTATTTATTTATTTATTTTACTAGATTCGCCTGGAGGGGATTATTGCAAGTGTTGATTTGATTGATTGTAGGGTTTAACGCACCGACGCAACGCAGGTGATGAGGCGCACTGTAGTGGAGGGCTCCTGATTAATTTTCACCACCTGCGGATCTTTAACGTGCGCCGAAATCTCGTGCACACGGGCGTTTTTGCTTTTCGCCTCCATCAGAAAAGCGGCCGCCGCGGCCGCTATAAGGAGTTACAAGTAGTTACAAGTGTTACAAGGAGCAATGTATTCGGTTAAAATATTGGAAGCATGAAGTAAAAAATTATACACGAGCATTCAGTAGAAGGAAAAAAAAAAAAAAACAAGTCATGGAAGATCGCCATCGCAACGAGGAGTTATCCGGGACGTTACTAAGAGTGTAGTACAGAAGGAAAAATACAAGAAAAAGGAACAACAAAAGAAAAAAGACGTATCGAATTGCAGTAAGTGATTAACGGTGCAATCTTGCGAATAAAAGAAAAATCACGGGGTATGCTTAGAACTTTCCACGAATGCGGAGACTAAAGCCCAGTTGGACCTTCTGTCGATCTGCTCTTTCACTTTTTCTTCAGCTTTGCTGCCATGTCCTTCAACACGTGGTTTGCCCCCTGGGCAGCGCCTTCTGAAGCCCGTTCCTCTCTCTGGCCATCGCGAGGAGCCTCCTCTTCACCCCCAAAAAGTCAAGTCAAGTCAAGTTTATTTGACTTCGGTACCTTCCCCTCTCAAGCCGGCTCGAATTGCACGTGTGGCAGCGGCCTACCCTCTTTCGGCGCAGCTTTCTTCGTTCCCCGGCGCACGCGCGCACGACTTAGGTTTGTTAGCCAAAAAACAGGAAAAATATTGAAAACTTTCTGATCTTGCGCAACAAAACGTCAGCAGTGACGCTGTTGGGAAAAAGTAAAACTTAGTTTTGAGTTATCACGTTAGCATTCAAGTGACACGACGAAACAAAACTATAGGGGCACAGCCACATCTCTTGGCTTTGGCTGTGGCTTTGGCCGACGGCCGCCAATCTCGCAAACTAGTCCCTGTGGTGTCATATAAGGACCCGACCCGAAAGAGGCTGGTGAGTGGCCACTGCTTCATCTTAAGAAGGGCTTGCTGATGGGCGAGTTAGTGTGAACGTCACGACATGGTTTGAGCGCTAAAAATAGACGAACACAAGAAAAAGGACAGGACAGGCGCGGTTGAACCTCTGGGTCCTCCAGTTGCGGCGCGATGTTCAGAAAGTGGAGCGACACGTCTTGTTCGGATGAGCTTTTTTAATAGAATGATCTAGAAAGCGGGCGCGAGCCGGCGCAGCCACGTGAGCATGCGACAGCTCGTGGGGAGCGTAATGAAAATGATGGTGATCAACGTCGTCTGCTGCCGGTGAGGAAACGGAAGTCTTAAGGGGCGATGCCTCTTAAGGGCTGGGACTGTTGGCGTCTCCTGTCGTCGTCGTAATCGTCGTCTCATGTAGTCATGGTACTGAAACACCGGGAAACTCGTTTACGCCTCGCGCTAGAACGTAAAGCGTAGTAAAAGAACACTGGGACACTCGTTTACGCCTCACGCTGGAGCGCTTGGTAACGCGTACTAAAAAAACACCGGGACACTCGTTAACGCCTCGCGCTAGAGATCTAAGAGAAGAATTTTGCAGCGAAGCTGCATACCTTTGCCCCCCAACGGTTTCATCTCCGTTGGCAGAAACGCCAAGGTGTCAAGAATACACTTATAGAGTACATGCTTCGCCCCTCGCCTGGTTTCACGTTTGGGGAGACGACCCGGGTTTTTTTTTTCTATTATCCGCTAATATTTATCATCTGCTTCATCTGTTTTTTCTTGTTATCTAGACTAATTGTTTAAAGACTGCGTTAAAATTTACATCCTTGTTATCGGGTCTACACAGTCTCTTGATTAAATCAAACATGTATTTTGCCTTTATGCCCTTTTGCCCTTTTGCCCTTATGCCCTTTTGCCCTTTTAACTAATATACGAGCCCCTTCCTCCGTGGACTCAACTCCGCTGCTCGGACTTGAGTTGCCGAATAAAGTTTGATCTCTCTCCCTCTCTCTCAAGGTCGCAGGCTGCAGGAGCGAAAGAGGTCGTAGCGGAGGAGATTTTCGTACGGGAGTTTTCTTCTTTGCTGTAGACCGACCCAGATTTTATGTTTTGATAGGGGGGGTTAGGGAAGACGCGTCATGGGAAAGGGAGTCAACGGGTAAACGGCACAACGAATGGAGTGGCTGCACGGTACGAGAATCGAGGCAAAAAACATGGGTGGGTGAGGATGAAATAAGACGTTTTCATTTCTGGGCAAGGAACGAGTCCAGCTGACACAAAATGTAAGCGAATGAAAAACAATTGCAGGAAGCCTTCGTCGTGCAAGGGGCGTAGTATAGGTGATGATGGTGGCTATGACGGCTGTTCCATATCGTGAACGGGTTCTATGTGTTATGAGATGTCCCAGGCGAGCGTTACGACACTCTCTTAGCTAAGCCGCTTAGAGATTGTCCACGTGCCACTGATTTACTAGCGTCAGCTGTGCCTGAGAGTCCGGGAAAGTGTGCCGATGACATTCCTTTTAAGGTAACTCTAGATTGGACTGGGCTTTGTAGAGACTGCCGGCGAGTCTAGCCCCTCATATCCACCGACATTCAGTTCACAACGAAGTAAAAAAGACTGGACGCGTCGGTGTTGGTTCATCTCGATTGTGTAAAAGAGACGAAACCTCGTAAGCGTTTTTCCAGTATATTTCTATTTCTCACCCTTTCAGACTTTCGTGCCATTTAACATGGACTGATGTTCGGTAGGTTGTGTAATTACACTCCCGCTCTATAGAGTCACAGGCCATGTGGTGTCAATGCGTGTCTGTCTGTCTGTCTGTCTGTCTGTCTGTCTGTCTGTCTGTCTGTCTGTCTGTCTGTCTGTCTGTCTGTCTGTCTGTCTTTGTGCGTGCGTGCGTGCGTGCGTTCGTGGGCTGTTGTCACTCTTGTGGGTCACTGTAAACGATATAAACTCCACGACATGGC
Organism: Haemaphysalis longicornis; assembly: GCF_048455015.1. Taxonomy (NCBI): domain Eukaryota; kingdom Metazoa; phylum Arthropoda; class Arachnida; order Ixodida; family Ixodidae; genus Haemaphysalis; species Haemaphysalis longicornis. The sequence goes on from NW_027526422.1 coordinate 63,487,997, forward strand.
CTTGCATATTTGTAATATGCTGTGGCTGAAACGCACGGCTTTCTTTCTGGCTTTTAACACAGGGATGAGCGGCCGCGTCTAAGTAACGCTATCTAAAAGGGTTTAGTATTTCCAGATCAAGACACATAGTGAACACCAAGGAGGTGTAACCTCCTTGGTGAACAAGCACACACACACAGATAGAACACAACACTCAGCACAGCACAAACATGCAGCACAACACGCACACAACACATCGTACTCACTCACTCACTCACTCACTCACTCACTCACTCACTCACTCACTCACTCACTCACTCACTCACTCACTCACTCACTCACTCACTTACTTATTTAATTACTTACTTACTTACTTACTTACTTACTTACTTACTTCTCGGAGTCCAACCTACGTTTCAGGCATAGAAATGCGTGACATTGCCTGCGCGCCAGGGCGCCGAACAGCTTGCTCGCTCAGCGGACATGTTACGAGACGCAGTTGCTAGGTCTGAAGTCAGAGCGTCCGAATGACGTCAGGGCCAGCGTGGTTGCTATGCCTTCTACCGCCTGCATTGTACAAACAAGAGTCGCGGATAACATGTGAGGTAGTTAACGGGTGATGTGTCAACCAAGCTCTCGTGCAACACCCCTGTCTTCACCCATCATGTAGAGCCCGCAGCATTGAGAACATCGCCGTTTTATGGACCCATCCATCAGCCAGAACAAGAAAGGAGAAACACTTCCCTTGCATCACACAAAAGCGGTAGCGTTCGCTCACCGACGCAGGCTTACTTTTATCGCTCCCTGCCGCATGCAGCCACACAAACCGCAGATTTTCCTTAACGCAGGCACGCCCGTGTATGTGTTCGTATAGGCCCCGGTGCAGTCGCTTGCTCATTCGCCCGTGGCTGCGTTCTTTATTTGTTCCCCATTGCGAGCTGCTTGAGCCTCTCGAAGGCTATTCGAGCACTCACGTCCGCAACGGAGCTTTCGGCCGGGCCCCGCTGGCGGGTGTTCGCGGTGTGCAGGCACGTTCGAAGCCCTCGAAGAGGAGGGGTTTCGGCCGCACCGCACTTGGCAGCTTTACGATCGACACGTTTGTGCTCCTCCGCAAGCAGGGGCTCACACGTTCCCGGCGAGCCACTCACTCGAAGCACCGTACGGTTTCGACAAAGCAGAGCAGCCAAGCGCGGGAAATGGGGAAGCGAAAGGGGAGAAAAACAGGGAGAACGCCGCTTGTTGCGTTGGCTATGGCGAAAGTGAAACTTTTTCTCTTGCGGGAATGGCGCACGTCCTGAGGCAACAATGCGTACCTGATTCGAGCCTCTCAAGATGTTCATTGGTCCCCGAGGGAACGAGCTAGCAGTCGAGGTTGGAGATTTGCGTGCCTTTTTTATTTATACAGGAACTTCTAGCTTTATGACGCGATCCTGAACCTCTGTTTCTTTAATAATGTGCCATGGAAGTAACGAAGTTTACAGGCCAGCGAGGCTGATGACTTAGTCGGTCTCGCTTATTTTATTATTTTCTGGGACGGCGCCGAAGCTGCACCATGGTCTATGAGCACACCGTAGCTGGAGAGACCCTGATTTATTTTGTGGGAATCTTTAACGTTCGCTGATGTCTCAACATTCAGGCATTTTCGCTTCTCTCCTCCTCCTGAAAGCGACCACCGCTGCCATGCGGTATAACACTAATTGGCCAGCCCCCCTCGGTTTAGCACGATTACGCAAGCCATGGCTATAAAACGACAACAAAATGTGGCTCCAGTTGTTCAAAGCGCGAGGCTCAATAGAATTCGAGTAATTTTTTTTTTTTGCAGATTACACCACCAGTCTGCCGAGGCCAGCAAATGTTTAATTCCCACTTCGCCGTGTTTCATTCCTTTTGATAACCTGGTGCGAACACATTGCCATCACCGGAGTTTTGCTATCTTGTGAGGACGAGTAAATGATTTCATTACCATTTTATTCACGATGTCGATTAGAGTTAAATCTGGATGTAACGAACCTGTATGCAACGAATTCCTGTATTTAACGAAGTTTTCCCTTTTCCACCGCCATAGAAGTCCATGCGTTTTGCGACCTCAAATGTAGCGAAGGCGTTGCGGCGGTTAACCTTGATGCAACGAATTCGCTAGGCTGATCAGTCACTGTTTTTTTTGAACTTTTACTGAAAAAATAGGCTGGCGAAACGCACTAACATACCGAATACTAGCATTACTTTAAGGAGCCAGCAGCTACAAAAACGTCTAGAAACGCTTAAAACAAAATTCGTTATGATGATGATGACTATAACGGAGCGGCTAGCGCCATCTGATGGCTAACCTAGCACCTACTTGAGGTTTTGCTTGTGTACCGTGACACCACGTCGCGAGGGTAGCTACACTTTACTTTTTTTCGTCCGCCCCGCAAACGACCGTGCGTTCCCACGTTTGAGTGCGGTGGCGATTCGACACTTAAGTTTTGAGGTGCTATAGGCCTGCCTGTCGGCGGGTAGTCGCGCGTCCCCACTGCTACCTGTGGTGTTAATTTGTCTGCGATGAGTTCTGCTGCCAGAAAACGAAATAATTTCTCTTTCCAAGTCAAGGGAGTAAATGCCATCGCCGTCCGGCACAGTATCCCAGTTAACACCCTCTGAGCAATGATGAGTGCGGAAGTGAGCATCAAGTTCAGACTTGGCAGTAATGAAATTACAGTAATGAGTAATGTAATGAATTACTTTTGAGTGTTGGTAATTTAGTAATGTAATGAATTACTTCAGGCCATTAATTTCATAAAAATTACTCAATACTTTACCAATTACTTTTGACTACGATATAGCCTGTCCGCTTCTCTTAAGGCATAAAAAGTTAATCGAGAAAAGTTGGACAAGTAGAGTTCCAATGCATTGGAACTCTACGAACGCGAAGGAAACAACGCTTCGATGAGAGCTGCGCCTGCTCTCTCGTGCCTCTTCATTCCCTTTCCATGCGTTCCGGGGATGCAGGAACATTCGAAGGGTGCCCGAAACCGAAAAACTTCCTCATTATGTTAAACACAACCCTGCCCTCATTCGCGCCAGCGGAGCATCTTTTTAGCAAGGCAAAAGACACTCTGTCGTACAAACGGGGAGGCCTTTCCGATTCCCACTTTAAGTCTCGGCTCCTTCCGAGAAAGATATCTAACATCAATTTATAGCGCTGTAAATAAACTGTACATAACTTGGTATAAACAAATATTTTTGAGATTGCAGTGTATATGTATATGAGTTGGTAGTGTATGAGTGATGAATTTTTGTTTTAGTAATATCACAGTAATTTCATTACTTTTGAAAAGTAATAGTAATGTAATGTCATTACTTTCGGTCACCTGATTTTTTCTAGTGTAATTTAATTACATTTTAGAAAATTCTAGGGAAGAAATGAGTAATGCAATTTAATAATTTTTCAGAGGTAATTTTGCCATGTCTGATCAAGTTCGTGAAAAGGCGCCCTTTTCAGCACAAGTTTCGTTCTTAAAACACGTTTGGAACCAAAAATTGGCCCCATCTCCCCGCGAGGGGGACTCGAGTAAATGCGTCGCATAGGGGGTGGGTGCATTGCGTTAACGTTTAGTGTTTGGTAAGTTGGTGGTAGTGAATGCGTTGTATCAGCAGTTTCTTGACGTAGTTTGAATGAGTCAAGGATATAAGGCGCGTTCGTAGCCTCCCAATCTGTGTCGGCTTTGTGGCGCAGTGTGTAGAGCACCATGTACATTGCGTTCCGCCCGCAGGGTCGAGGGATCGAAACCAGGCGCCGGATAGTATTTTTTTTTTATATAGTGTAGGGGCAGGGGTGCGGACTACGACTACGGACGTCAACGCGGGTGACATTGTGAGTTACTGAAATGCTCTGCATTTAAAAGTTTCAAACGCCAAAAGTGATAATTAGGTTACGCTCGTGAATACGGCGGCAAGTTACTTGCCTCTTGGGAGCGCCGTGTAGTGCTTGAGCTCGTGGTGAAAGCAGCTGGCGCAAATCACGCAGTTTTCTACTGCGAAATAAGTCCTTTACTGATGTCTAACATTCTGGCTTCGTTTCTGCTTCATTCACGCGGAGCTCAAACTCGAAACCTGCGTGTAACGAAAACTTGGATGTAACAAAAAATTTCGAGATTTTGTCAACTTCGTCATGTCCAGGTTTAACTGTATATCGAGCGTGAAGGCGCTGGCATGTACATTTGAGCTCGCAGGGGGTACGATTGCTCGAGCTAACCAAACCAATAACTTTAATTATTACATAATGTAGGATTGTTGAAGTGCACCAAAAGCTTTAAGCTAATTAAACGGTGTTTGATTCAAGATTCAAACGGAAGAGCGAGGGGCGACCTCTGTGAACAAAAAGTTCTTCATTTGAGACGCCTAAAAAAAAAAACGAGCTCTGGTTTCGAGAACCACAAGATCGTCATCATTATCAACATCATCGTCGACGACGACGTCGTCGTCGTCGTCGTCGATTGTCTTGAGAACCCCAATCTTAACAACACTTACAAAGCCTCTGCTGACGTCCAGATGTTTTTATATTTACTGCCTGTGATACCTGTACGTGCAAGCATTTAACTCGACAAAAACTATTTTTGCGGTTACTGGCTGCATATACGGTTAATTTAAGCTGATACGCTCAAATCTACAACACTAACGCTTCGCTGAGAAAATTGCATCTTACACATTTGTTTTACAAAATGGAATGCTTGACTCCGCGAAAGAAAGATCTGTTCTCCAAACCATGGAGTATACGTCGCCACATTTATTCTTTACAACCCTTTCACACGTAGGCTTGCGAGTTGTTTTAAGTTCGTTCCCCAACGTGGCATTGAAGAACGAGCACTTGCACTTCAAGAGCAGGCTCATTTCGGGCTACACCATTAAGATCCCACCGGTTGTTTATTCGGGGCTCGCCAAAGAAGTTTACAGGAACATTTTTCATGGCCCCAGTTTCGTAAACAAGCAGCGTTTCAGAACGCGCTGTGAAGGCAGTGTCTAGGGCAGCGTGCTCCTGTCAACCGGGTTGAGTGTGTGTAACTTCGCCGTCCGTAAACATTTCCATAGTAACCATGAGGATGACATGTTTTTGACCAATTGAGCACCGAACGACATGACGGGTCGAGAAAAAATGTTTACAGTGACGCCGCAAGGTTGCGACCTTTAGAGAAGTGGGCATCTCTCACTTTGAGAAATGAAGGCTGCGCGTAGAAAAACACAGAGATACAAACAAGCGTTGCGACCAACGGATCGCGACTGCCATAAATGAAAGAAAAACATAAGGTCGCCCAAAGTTTTAGCTGAGAACGCAGTTTTCGACGACGGGGAGAGCTGGAAATTGGCAGCAGGGGCACTCACTGGCAGCGTGCTTTTATTGACATCCTTGCGAAGAAAAGATTGCGATCAAACACTCTTCTACAAGAAATTGGTAAGGACAAAGGATGGCATGACAGGGTTATCGCTACCAACGCAAACGTGCACTAACGACCAACATATATGCATACACATATGTAGTCATAGAAAAATGAAATGCGAGCAAGAAAATATGAACCGGAACACGCAAGCAAAAAAAAATGGTGTTCGTTCAGATGTAATAATGGCACACTATTGGACCTGAATACATGCATACATACGTACATACATACATACATACATACATACATACATACATACATACATACATGCATGTAAGCATACATACGTACATACATACACACATACATGCATACATACATACATGCGTACATACATACGTACACACACATACATACATGCATACATGCATACATACATACGTACACACATACATACATGCATACATACATACATGCATACATACATACATACATACATACATACATACATACATACATACATACATACATACATACATACATACATACATGCACACACAGATCCCACAAGATAAAAATGGCGGTTGCAAACGGAGGCCGAGAAGATACATCGTAGCATAGACACATTATACAGATGCGGAGTGCTGCAGAGGATAAAAGGGGGTTACTAGAAAGAGCGTAAACAGAGATAAGGAAAAATAAATAAGCAAGCACAAACGGCGGGGTGTGTTTAACCGCGACCCCGAAGCGGGAGAGAAAAATCAATAGCGGTGCCGTCCAAGACCAGCGGCGCTCTCGATGCATGCCGTAAGGTGCAGCAACCCGCCGGAAGAAATGTCGGCAGCTGTCGCTCGCCCTGGTGTTCCCAGGGGCGGGACATGCACGCGACGCCTGTTGCGCAGGCCGCGGCCGCCGGAGGGGCGTACGCAAAAGACGAGCTGGGGACGAGCACATCGGGCTACTGTAGGGCGCGTGTGGGGAGTGTAACGCGACAAGAAGACAAGGGTTACGATGGATGACAAGAAGAAGGAAAGAGGAGCGCAAAATCTTCTGTTTTAATGGTACTGGTATGCGAGGAATTTGAATCAGGGAAGCCAATCTTTCAGTTTGTGGCATACAATGCGCGAAGTAACTAAAAAGAACGGTAAAGGATTCTGCATTTCTCAGTCTCTCTGAGGCTCCTCCGAACGTTATCGCGACCGTTTAGATGCTTTTTTTATTCCAACCGAGGCTTTGTCTTCGAAGAGTAGCGCAGTTCAGGCGTTTAGGTCCCCTCCATTGTGTTCTTGCGGAGTCCCAAGAGGCAAATAATACGATCGAGTATCGAGCGTAAAAGTAACTCGTGGGTGCATTCTCACGGATCAGACCAAAGCTAGTGAGTGAGTGAGTGAGTGAGTGAGTGAGTGAGTGAGTGAGTTGGCGAGTGAGTTGTCGAGTGAGTTAGTGAGTGAGCTTTAATTCTAATGAGCGTCAGGCGCTGATGGTTGGGCCTCCTCTGTTCAGGGAAGCCCTGGTCCTCGCTGGGTGCTTGACAGTTGGCCCGTCCCACTGCTTGTATGTTGAGTGAGGGTTGGAGATATGTTATAGGGTTCCCTGACACTCCCATACATTCCCATAACATGGCTTCCGTAAACATTACTCTTGTGAAGTGCGGCTTTTACTTTTTACCAATTATTTACGCATGTCACTCGGCTCTGGAACAATAAACGACTCCGTCTTCCTAAATACCAGCAAAGCCTTTGATAAAGTAGCGCACATCTTACGATTACATAAGCTAAGCCTACTAAACACTGGCTCATATGCGCTTGCCTGGATCCGTAGTTTCTTAGTAGCCGTACCAATATGTATAGGCTGACGATTTCGACTATTCTATTACATCAGTACTTCCCGGTGTCCCACAAGGGTCTGTCCTTGGGCCTTTGCTGTTCCTAATTTACATTAACCACCTGCCTAACAATATTTCATCAAAAATATGATTTTTCGGATGATTGTGTAATATAATCGTCAAATATCTCATGGTATTGATATCGCTATCATTTAAGAAGATCTAACCAACGTGCCTAACTAATGTAAATTATGGCGAATTGAATAAATGTATCAAATATTAAATCAATGCGCATGCCCCGTAATATTGCCGCATGTCCAAATTGCTTACTTAACGCAGTGACTTTCGATTCCGTCCCATCCTGCAAGTAACTTTGTGTCAATATCACTCACAACGTATTTTGGAAACAACACGTCAATTCTGTCACATGTAAAGCAAACCGAGGTTCATGATTCATGCGAAGAAACTTTTACACATCCACTGTGGAACCAAGAAAGGTATACATTGCACTACTTACTTCTATCCAAATTTGGAATACGCGTCATCTATATCAGACCCGGGCAATACAACCTTAGTTAAAAAAACTTGAGAGCATTCAAAATCGTGCCGTAAGATTTATAGTGCCGGATTATCGCCATACCACTAGCGTCACAAAGATAAAATCAATTCTTGCCGTTCAGCTGCTCACTACTCGCCGTATGATATCGCGCCTTGTACTCTTTCATGAAATTTACCATAACAACCCCCGTACTCGCTTACTGTTTATAAACCCACCATCTCACATTTCCAATCGAACTGACCATGCTCAGAAAGTTGACGTTCCTCGCTGCAGGACATTAACATATTTCCATTAGTTCTTGCTTAAAACTTGCCGGTAAAGGAATCACCTCCCACATCACTTGAATCCACCACCGATCTCTGCAGTTTTAAAACTACGCTCGATAACCTATTCAGTGTTGACAATGTAACACGTTGATTTAGCTAGTTGCTTTATATTTCTGCTGACGTCGACGTCCGAACGCAGTTACGTATTGATGATAGTTGCGTTCCTGTGTTGAAGATGTTGCAGTGCCTTGTGCACGTGCTTTTAAATGCAGAGCATTTCAGTAACTCATGATGTCACCCGCGTTGACGTCCGTAGTCGTAGTCCGCACCCCTCCCCCTACACTATATAAAAAAATACTATCCGGCGCCTGGTTTCGATCCCTCGACCCTGCGGGCGGAACGCAATGTACATGGTGCTCTACCCACTGCGCCACAAAGCCGACACAGAATGGGAGGCTACGAACGCGCCTTATATCCTTGACTCATTCAAACTACGTCAAGAAGCTGCTGATACAACGCATTCACTACCACCAACTCCCCAAACACTAAGCGTTAACGCAATACACCCACCCCCTATGCGACGCATTTACTCGAGTCCCCCTCGCGGGGAGATGGGCCAAATTTTTGTTCTGTGAAGCCCCTGCACTCAATCGATACGTCTCTGCATCTACATTTGTAAATGGTTACTGTTACAAAAAAAGCAACGTTTGCGCTGTGGTTAGCGCACTTGGCTGCTGCTCTGGCTACCCCCTTCACCTCTCACACAAGCCCATGTGTGTTTTCATTTTCTCTTTAAAGCGAATGGCCATTTTGGTGCCATTCCTATGACGACGACACTTACGGTTACTTTCGCGCTTGATGGGAGGTCTCACGCATTTGCTTTAACAAAACAACAGAATTGTTACTTACAAAGCTTACTACTCGCTCATACTTGAATGAATTTTACAAACATTTTCGACATGTTCTATACGTTTCGCAAAAGAATTACAGCCTGCTCAGTTAATGACATTCTTCGCCAGGTTATTAACTTTACTGCGTTTCTATCTTTCCTGCGATTTGTCCTGGTTGAGCCCGTGTTATAAAGAGCAGGCTTTTTAGGTGTGCACAAATGCAGGCGTTGCTGCTTTTAAAGCGAAGATTTGGTGTTCTCACTGATGGCGTCTGTAACGCGAAAACGCCGAAGTGAAAAAAATTGCGCCCACCTCCCCGCCAGGGGAACCCTGTGTAGATGCGACGCATCGCGGGGTTCACTTGGTGTTTCCGTTGGATTGATTCTGAAATCGCGTGGAACGTGTCGGGAACGCGTATGAGTGTTATATTTTATGATTATTATTATGTTTTATTGGCCAATCTTGGTCAATCTCTCTAAGTGGTATGCTTGGGGTTTCGCTGTCGCAACGACCTTTACTCCATCATTGTTGCTGTAAGTGGGAGCTTCTTTTCTTTTATTGCAAGTGTTAATCATTGTCCCATCATGCGTCGTATCAGTAGCTTCTTGACGTAGTTTGAATGAGTCAAGGATATAAGGCGCGTTCGTAGCATTTGATTGTGTCTCGGTTTTGTGGCGCAGTGGGAAGAGCACCATGTACATCGCCTTCCGCCCACGGGGTCGTGGGATCGAAACCGGGCGCCGCTAACTATTTATTTTTATAGTGTAGGGGGAGGGGTGTGGACGGACAACAACGCCGTATGGAGGGACAAGGCGAGTGAATGAGATGCAGTCGCATCTAAAAAAAAAAAAAAAAGGAAAGCGCTTCCCGTGGCCGGAATCGAATCTCAGCCCCCCGCGTATATGACGCCGGCGTCTGACCGATTGCTCGATTTCTTTTTTTCTTTTTTATTACCTCGATTGCTCCATTTCGACATGGTCGAAACTGAGTCCAAACTCGGATGACAACCAAAGAATCCGCCACGAAAAAGCTTGGCGTTCAACCAATCGTTGTTAGACGGAGGGGCACATGATTTTTCTTGGACACTGTTCGTCAGTGCCCGTCCCCCTGCAAGGCTGCAAAGCCCTGAAGGTACAATAAATGAAATGGAAAAATGTTGTACACGGTGCCAGGCCTTACTACTATGCTTACTTGTCCTTGTAGGACGTCTAAGCTCACTGGAGGCCGGTAGAAAAGTTAATAAAATATTGGCCGCGTATCTGCTCCTTTCGTTGCAAATGTCGACAAAAGACGATAGTCTTTATCGTCTTTTGCAAAGTAAATGCCTCCCTTCGCCTTCCCGCGTACCTCTCATGCTGCTCCTCTTGCGTCGCGCTCCTCCCAAGGTAAAGAAACCAAAGGTTTACTTAAACCATTTTAAATTTACCGCGTTCCACTGCTCCAGGCCGGGTGTCTCGATGCCAACGCTGCCGTACGGCGAAGACGCGCGTGAATCGAGGCGCCCTATACTTCAGCGTTTATAGAACCGCGTTTCCCTACTCCACGTGCGTTGCAAGCAGAACGCGGAAGCTATCTAGTGGAACCTTTCGTAACTGTTGCCAATTGATTTCTTTAAATGGCGCCAGAAGCTATAGTGGCGCGGGCGACAGCAGGCGACGGCGGAGTGAATTTTTTTCTGCAGTTGATGAAGTATTTTTTTTCGCAAAAGTCAAGCATGTATGATTTTTCATAAAAGAACACTGCAAATGTCATTTCTGTATTAATTTGTTGTTTTATATTTCCGTAATGTCTTGTTCTTCTTCAAACAATTTAGAAAAGTATGAACATTACACTGGACCTAGACAGGTAGATTTAAGACTATTGCGCAGACATTGTTTTACTTTGGCCGGGTGGCTGAATCGAGTCATAGACAGACAGACATACAGACAGACCAAAATTTCTGGGTTTAAGTAGCCCAAGAAAGACTATCGTCTTTGAAATATGCTCAAAATTTGACTACTATGAGCAATTGATATCTTTCAGAGGAACCGGAGATTCGCACACATCCGACTGCCTACGCGTTCGGCCCTCGACTCCTTTCTCTTACCGATCGTTCGCGCTCAGATATCAAGTCATGCAGGGTGCTGTCTTCAGTCGCGCTGGCTTCAGTAAATCGAACCTCCGGGAAGCCTGCTCTGCATGTGATATCACGCCCCGTCATCACCAAACATCACCCAAAGGCAAGGGAATGTGGAACGTTATATATACAAAAAAAAAAAAACACGTGCACACACAATATATACTTCGCTGAGACAAGAAAGAGCGTGAAAATGTAACCAAACAAGGAAAACCGTTGATCCGCAGATAAGCTGGCTTTGATGGGTTCGACCAATATATCGCATTCAACTCAACGTCGGTTCTTTTAAGATTTGCCATGTAACCACACACACACACACACACAAAGCTTTTCATGATATGAGGCCACTTCACGAGAAACTAAGAACAAAAACGTAAGATGACCTGGCATATATCTGTTCTAAGTGCGCCAGCAAGTCTAGTTTTGTTAATATGAGCCACAAAGCGGGCCCAAATGCATAGCGTGAGGGAACCAGGCTCAAAAGAAATTCGTTTTTGGATTTATTTTAGTGGTGTTTCGTGCTCTGTTGCAGAGCGAAGCCCTGTGGCAACCTTAAACGAACTCTGAGCCTCTTTGGAATTAAAATCTATTCTAGGGACCTTACTTGCGCATTGCGCAGGCTCGCCTACTCCTTTTTTCCACTGTTTTAGGGGCGACGCTCCTCTTGCTCGGGCCCTGTCCCGGCCGTACACGGCACATTGATGATGATTGTGGCAGGATCCCCCTAGGGATTGGCCAACCAAAGATTGGTCGAAGAGGTCAAAACGTTCAACGCGTTCGTTGCTACCCAAAAAGGAGGAGAGGAAGAAGAAGAGGTTGTCGTTCGTCGCCTTCGAGCTCAAGACTCTTGCTCGGGCCCTGTCCCGTCCCTCGTTGCTGCCATACACGGCGGAATGATGATGATTGTGGCAGGATCCCCCTAGAGATTGTCCAACCAAAGATTGGCCGAAGAGGTCAAAACGTTCAACGCGTTCGTTGCTACCCAACAAGGAGGAGAGGAAGAAGGAGAGGTTGTCGTTCGTCGCCTGCGAGCTCAAGACACGTACCGGGGGTACGCGACATAAGACGCTCTGCAGAGGGCGATGGCCAAGGTGGCTAAAATGTCACGCCGATTTCGCCAACTTACCCATGGAGATTCTCATCGTCCCAAACAAGCCCTACATAATCACCACAAACATCGACGTCGTCGACGGGCTTGTCAACGGAGTGGTGGTAAGCTTGACGTGTCGAGTCTTTATATGATGTGTGGGCGAATATTTCATGGTTTTACCGATAAGAATTTTAGCTTCGCTCCTCTCATCATCATCATTCACTTCGTGGAGATGGTAGGATTTTTTTTTTCCCTTTTAAGCGGAAGCTTTTAAAGCGAATGCTTTCTTAGTGGGACCGGTGGCGTCCTGTCAAAAAGCTGATGCAGTTCCCCATAGACCAGTTGGTCGACCAAAAAGCTCTGATAAGATCTCTGAACACACGGCGCGTGCGTGCAACCGGTCTTCCTTTGTGTCAAATCGGTAACTTGAAAATCACGAAAAAGGAACGGTTCTAGATAAGGCCACACACGCATCGATCATGAAGTAGGGGTACAATAGTATGCGTTTATATCGTAAATCACGTATTGGTGCCCATTTATATCGTTCTAAACGTTTTTACTTAGCGCGCGAAAAATCGTCGCCTGGATTGTTGTTCGTTTGCGATTTGGGTCTTTGAATGTTTGACGATCGATTGGACGCGCACTTTCGGCGGAGGTTGGAGTCACTTTTAGCGAAGTGTTTGACACAGTTTTCGCGCGGTTTTGATGTGAGCAAGCTTCCACGCTTCTCTAAACCTACTTTAGGAAGGGATGGTAAAGTTTTTTGCACCTATTGCCTTTTGCTCGCATCGGCATTGGGCCTCTTCGCTCCAGCCGTTGCTGATCACGGAGGCCTTGCGCTGCTGCGCATACAAACACATAAACACAAGCGGGCCAAGTCGCGCACGATACCTCTTCCAGGCTTTCCCACTAGGTGCGGTACGTAGAGGCATCACCTGTCTTTTTTTTTTTTGTCCGCCGTACTATCGCTTGCTTCCCCCTTCTGCGCACGTCCACTTTTGCGCAATATCACGCACACGAGCTTCAGATGGCTTCGGGGCTTCGGAAACACGCACGTATTTTTTGTCGTCGCCCCCTTTGTCCTTTCTCATTAAACACTAACGGACATCTACAGTGGATCTTTATAAGCGGGTTTATCACAACTTCTCGCCCTCGCAAACTTGAGGATTATCGCGACGCGCTTTGTTCTGTCTTCGGAAGTCGTTACATGGCATCGCTAGCGCACCGTTAACAATCCGCATCCGCTCTACCTGTCCTTCGTGTTTTGAGTCCTTCCCGTACCAGCTAGTTTAATACCGGCTTCCCTGTGTGTCGGTTCTTTCGTCCTTCACTGCAGTTGCAGTGAACTCTGCAGTCTCGGCATCACGCCTCCACGGTTTCTATTCCATCCTCTTAGTCTCCTAGTCGGCTCTGCACTGGCTTTACACTCCATTTTACACTACGCATCAACAACGTCGTTCACATAGATGTAAAAGTATCATATGGTTAAAACAATGCGCCAACATTTACATGAAGCGCATCAACTGTCGCTCCCGGGCAACGAAATCCTTGCGAGACCTCCCCCCCCCTCCCGCCCTCCCGAGCCGGCTTCTGCGTGCGTTCACTGCGTCCACTGCGATGCATTGCTAATACGATACCCTGTGCCCCCTCTGCCTTACTGGTGGGATGCGCCTTTTTCAAATCAAATCAATTTCCAACAACATTGTTGGAGGTCCACCAGCCAAAACGCGGCTAGCAACCGCTTGAAAGTGCCTGAGGGCCCTCGTATGTACATGTCAGCAGCATGTGAGCTAAAGTAAAGAAACTATTCGAAGCTTGAACATTTCACAGTCTTACGTGAATGTAACGTGACTTCCACAAAGTCATATCAGCAAAAAGAAATGAAAACAGTACATGGTCACCCTTATTTGACGCCCAATGAGGACATACGACACGCCAATAGCAGCACTGTCGCGTTGGTTCCCTCTACAGGAATGCAGTGTGCAAGGCAAGGCAAGGCAAGGCAATGCAGTGTGCAAGGCAAGGAATGCAGTGTGCAAGGAATGCAAGTCTGAGCTCAGCTAACCTTGTATATACAAAGCAAAAGCTCGTCTAGGTCTGGTTGAGTCTTGGTTGAGTCTTGGACGACCCAGCGACGTATACAAGGGTAGCTGCGAGGGTGGTCTGCTGCCGATCAGGTGATTGGCTGCAGCGGCGTCGGCGACCGTCGTTTGTGCTGAGCAGATCGACCAAAAACGGGGCCATGTGCGCAGCGCCGAAAGCGGGCCCGGCAAATCACGCGATGCGCTTCGAGGGGTGTGTCGCCGCAGGTGTGTCTCCTGTCAAAAGGTTAACTTGCACATCCACCGCGAAACCGCTGGACTAAAGTAGTAAATCTTTGCTTTAAAACGAATACGATTCGCACTGTCCCATTTGTGTGAACGGCCTTAACGTGCACGAGCGGCGACGCCACACGTGGAACCGGAGCAGGGGGCCCTCTGACGCAGTGCCACCGCCACCTCGACGTGACGTCCCAGGAGCAACGGGGCAGGCAGCGGCGCGGACACATCGCCGCCACTGCCACCGCCTTGGCTTGACGTCATTTATCTCAGTGTACCACGCCACTCGCCTACTCATGTGCTTCGCTCTTCTCATGCTCCCCCCGCTCCGCCCAGCCTTTCTGTTTGCATAACGACGGCGGTCCTTTTTCGCCGACATGACCCTTTTATTATTAATGCAATAAACAAATTAGGCAAGCAATGCGAGAACGTTTCTCCACCAGTTTTTTTTTGTTAGAACTTTCCCGTAGTGTTTATCTCAGCACAATGTTTCGTAAAGCTGACGTACTTTGGAAGGTGGAATTTTTATAAACGCACCGCTTCTGAGGGGAAGGGAGGAAACAAAGCTTGTGCGCACAACATAGTCCTGTTATGAGTTTAGTTCGCGCTTTTTATATGCGGCTCATAATTTTAATTGCAGGGCCGGCCTTACCTTATTCGGCGCCCTGCGTGAACTCCTGCCAAAGCGCCCCCCCCCCCCCCCCGCACACCCCTAAGCCGTCAAACTCATTTTTTACCCTATCGCTGTCTATGACAAAGGTCCAGCAGGTCGTCTCCGACTACAGAGCGATGTAGATAACAATCGCACGCGAGCATAGTGCCATCATGTGGCGCCCACTAAAATTCCCGGGATCATAAAACTGCGCGCAACACATCACCGTATGGAAAAACCAATAACAAGTTTAAAAAGCGTCGTAGTGTCTTCATAGTTTCATCACAGCATTGGAGGACTCTGGTTTGATATAAGACGGTCCATATTCCCCCTAAAAATATCTTCTCAGCAATACATTTGTGTTTAAAGGTGAAGCTGACTTTAAGGAGATGGGCGTTAGCTTGGTCTTTGTAAGGTGGCTTTCTCACATTAAGTGTTGCACAGAGAAACGTGTGTATCTAGAGAGAAAGTATGATTACAGACAACGGCTCTAACTCTTGTTTTATTGAAACTATCCTGAAATCAATTATACGAAATTAGCCACTAAGACTGTTGTATCATCACGCCCAGTTTCATTTACTTGTCATGATCAGTTGGTCCACAGTGAAGTTGTAATTGTTGTTTCGTTTACTCCTTAAATTACCCCTTAAATGAATAATCTCTCTTAGAAAAGAATTCCCGTTGGCTGTCAATCGTGGGCTACTACGGGAGGGAGCCGGACAGCCCTGTTAAGAAATAGAGATGCGCAGGCAGGGGGCGACAGTAGGAGAAGAGGAAGATGAGGATCGGAGGTGCGCACTGCCTCGCTAATCGACTCGATCACCACATCGGAAGCCAGACGCTGGTCTTCTTTCGCTACAAGTCCCATGTTTGTCGCTGGAATAAAACTTGAGTCCTTCCTATCGTTCAGTTCAGCTAATTACCTAGGAAGTATGCTCCATCGCATATTATAGACAAACGTGTTTTTCTTTTCGTGCACTTCTTGGGCTACACCCCGGTCAAAGCATAATATTGTCGCTCACATTGAGTGAGGCACCACGCCTTCGCTGATCATCCTTTTTCACAGAGTGGTAGGACTCTGAATTTTTTCTTTATAATTACTTTTTCGTGATTTGTTTTCCTTTTATTAAGGAGGATGTCTAATCGTAAAACAAAATTGCGTCCAACAGTTCGTTCACGCGAAAAGCGAAAACGCCCTTGTGTTCGAGGTTTTGGCGCACGTTAAAGATCCCCAGGGGGTCAAAATTAATACGGAGCCCTCCACTACGGCGCGCCTCATCGCCCGTGTAGCGTCGGCGCGTTAAAAATCGCAATTAAACAAAAGAGTTCATTCCCGAGAGCTTTGTATTTCGATAGCTGAAGTCTGAACGTAGACCGCGAATCAATAGCGCCAGACAAGAGTTGTCACCATCACGTTGCCTAAGGTTTCAGTATTCCACAAACCATGTAAATTACAAGCAGATAATACGGCTTAAAATGAAGAAACGAAAAGAGGCTTGCCAGAAAAAAAGTAAGTTCAATTGCATTACGCAAAATGCCAGACAATTGCAGTTATTCATCAAGAAGCTAGTGCGCACTAGTGCGGCTGAGGACGCGGGTAAACATAAACGATGAAAACTTGAGAGGCAGTTACTGCTTAAGTGCAACGACTACTAAAAATGAGACAATGAACCATGACGCAAAAGAGTTGTGCGTTTGGTCGTCAAAGTAGTGCGAAAAGTAACTCATTACTTTTCGGGTAACTCACGCGTTCCTTTTGAGACTCGGTAACGAGCAACGTATTTAGTTATTTTTTTGAGCGAGTAACGAGTAACGGTATTTAGTTACTTTTTATGGATAACGTGTACATGTCTGAAAAGAAGAATCAGTTTAGTGATTTGATGAACCTATCAGTCCGTGCATCTATATTTTACAATCCTCGAGGTGCAATAAATACAACAAATATAAGGTGTTCTCCAAACGTATAATTCCGGAAGTCACCTTTTACATAAAAAGCAAGATAACGATTCAGCGCTTAACAGTGCATGAAAACCAGCGAAAGCCGCGAGCATGAAAAAGCCATAACAGTGCAAGTCACAAAGTATACGAATATACCAGCTTGAAACACTTAAATATTAACGGTTTTCAAGTCTTTAAAACAACAACGTGAATTCTTTGCTGTTCGGCGATACGACTGTAAACACGCATTAGCAAGTGGAAGAAACATGCGACTTAAACATAATAACGCAACCTTACGGGCCTTTAACAATGCCTATTGAGCTACTGCTTTGGTAATGCTGATGGTAGATGCAACTTTGTTTTCAATGGACGCAATTCGCGACAAGGCGCCCTTTCAGCATGAGTGTTATTAAAACGCTTTCAGGCGCCGAAAAGTGCCGGAAGGCAGAAATGATACTTGAATTACATACAAACGGTTTCTGGGAAGGCCGATTTCCACATCGCACCCTCATTTTGGGATGATTTGGACATGAAGTTCACCGTCGAAGTCTCTTCTTTTGACAGGGGAGAGGACGGAGAGGGGGGGGGGGGGGGGAGGTCGTTTAGTGAAGGTCGGCGCCCCCTTCTCGCTAGCGCCCCGTGCGACCGCACTGGTCGCCCACCCCTAAGACTGGCATGCAGAAAGGAGCAATCTTTTAATACACAGAAAAGTTGCAGAAAGAGTACAACCCTCCGCTCTAATTCAGGTATAGCGAAAAGCTGTTTTCTTGGTGTATTTAGCGTCCCAAAATAAAGTTTAATGCCCCCAAACCGGTTAAGCGACACGTAAAATCTTTGTCAAAATTTTCTAGGGAATTCCAACGGTTATTGGGCCATGAAACATTCAAAATACACACTCCCATGCGGAGTGAGACTGAAATTATTTATTCCAGAAAGCCTCGAAATGACTCGTACTGTCGTGACCTCGTTCGAGTCACATTCCAGGCTTTTGATCTGAATTATTTGCGGCCTCGGAACCTTTGGGAAGGCCTAGAAAATTTTGACAAAAGCTGTACGTGCATACTTCGTGCCCGCACCAAAACCTCACGCGCTTGCGTCCGTCGAAAGTGCCACGAAGTTGGCAAACGCACCGAGGAGCTCCCGCGCACTTCCAGCCTATTTGACGCCATCACTAGACGCCCATACGACCGTCACCCAACAAGTTGTAACCGCCCCGAACCTTTCTCTTTCAAAAACGTGCATGGTAGCAACATTGAGATGAACTTGAGGCTACAAAGCTCAGCACCATGGCCGGGAAGCGCGCATACACCGTGCGGCTACTGGTGACAACGACCAGACGCGCTTTCACTCCTATCCGACGCCCTTTGTAGGCCCTTTACAGAGAACTGTTAACAGTCATTATTGAAAACGAAATGGTAAGACAGATACCTACAGTCCAAAAGAACTGGGGTAGGTATTCTAAGAATGGCCACAGCATTGAAAGGCGCGGCCCACACCAATAAAAAATCGTGATTACGTGCTGGGTCGAAGTAGGATCACATTGAGATCGCTGGCCACAGAACATACGTCATCACAAAATGTAGTGCCATAACAAAAGTGAAGTCATCAGCAGTGTCATAAACAGGAGTGAGGCCACGTTGAGTTACGTCACCGCCAATTACGTCAGGGTCGCGTAACTGCAGTCAAGCAGCAGTTGTATCAGTGACGATAAATCCTGCAGAGAAATCGAAACACACAGATGATCTCCGTAAACGCGCTGCCAATTATACATTAAAAAAACTATAGCGGAGAAGGTGTAGCGACGGGACATCCGAGTAAACGAAGACTCTTTGTAGAACAATAATTACAAGACAGATGTGGTTGGGAGATTCTTGCAAAATACGTACGA
The DNA here is from genome assembly GCF_048455015.1 of Haemaphysalis longicornis. Taxonomy (NCBI): domain Eukaryota; kingdom Metazoa; phylum Arthropoda; class Arachnida; order Ixodida; family Ixodidae; genus Haemaphysalis; species Haemaphysalis longicornis. The sequence continues at coordinate 63,506,872 of NW_027526422.1, forward strand.
ACTGGGCACAGCGGTGAAATATGGGCTAGAAATGCGGGTCGTAAACGCAAGCAGTGGGAATAAACTGAAATTCAACCCTTAAGAATCATTTCGTTGAAACTTTAAACCTTTGCAAGACAGCAAGCCGGCTGCGTCCAAAACACGAAGTACATGCATGCAGTGCCACTCGCACGCCATATATTTCGGCATAATGTGCTTGAAAGCCTCGTACATAATGTTTAAAGTTGAATAGTAGAGGCGCAGAGGTAATAAGCTGCCCCTCGGACTCCTCCTTTTCCTATACTGCCGCGAATCTTAGTAGAACTTCGTGCTGGGCTTGCTTGTGAGTACCGTAAAGTTCCGAAAGACCGTTTACAGAGATATCTAGTAAAAAATACCGGATGGGCGAACTTTCGGGTCAGGTACGATAAACTACAAAAAAGTGGCCGCACCGCCAACCAAAACTGCGAAGATAACAAGTAAAAAATTCGGAAAAGTTGTGTATATTTTGTTCAAAATCGAGACATCGGCGGTGTACGCGGCCGCGCGACGGTTTCGCGGAGGGAGCTCCCTGGGCTTTCGAAGGTGTCGAAGCTAGTGCGATTTTAGGCAGTGGGCGATCTTTGGTGTCTTTTAGTAAATTGAATATTTCATCCCTAAAGGGGGTGGGCGATGTTTCAGAGGATAGCGTTTCCTCGGACCTTAACGGTAGTCCCCATAGTTCGATGCGCAACGAAAAACGCGGACTGCGAACACAGAGTAGACAGCACAGGTGGTATTCTATCCTGCCAGTGTATACTTTGTGTCCTGCTCTGTATACTTTGTGTCCTGTCTTTGTTGCTGATCAGATCATGGGAACGCCTCGAATGCCTCCGTTTCCCGCCAATGCGGGCTGGCCAGCTCTCGGGGCTCCCCAGCAGATGGCAGTGGGAGCGGCGCGAGGCGCTGCCGGCGGCCGGCGGGGAGGCGCCGGTTCCGACCGCGGTGCTGCTGCGTCCTCCGATCCAGGCGCTCCGCAGCGGAGTGGGCCAGTGCAGTAGCGGCAGCCGGAGCATCGAGCGTGAGCGGCGGCATGAGCTGCGGACCACGACTCCGGCCCGGGCCCTGCTGCTGCGGTGCCTCGTAGCGCGCGCGCCTGCCACACCACCACGCCATGGGATCGCCCACCGACGGAAAGCGGCCGCCGCACGAGGAGATCACCTTCACGCCGCCCGACCACAGGTTCGTTCGTTCCCCGTGCTTGTTCTTCGAGTGCAGCCGCGCTACTAAGTTGGCAGCTGCCGGAGCTCCCTTTGCTTCACACGCACGCCGTGCAGCACGCCGAATTCGCGCCTGTCCTTTCGGTTGGAGCTCGTGAACCTCACCTCACACGAACGCGTGAATGCACAGTGAGAGTTCAGTATTGTTGCTAAGCTTTCTGATTTATATAATCCGGACCGAAACCAGTCGTTTCTAGTGCTTAGCATACTTGTTCCGCAAAGCATTCGCGAACTGCTGTTCTCTGGCCCCGCGTTGTAGCCCTTTGGCGGAAACTGCGTGAGGTGCATAGTTACGCGTTACGTTGAACTTGTTCGCATAAAATGAATGACACGAATAGATATGTTTTCACGTGACAACAATCGCATCGTTCGCATTGCCTTTGAGGCTTTCGCGCTGTTTTGTGGAGCAACTGAAAGTAATGAAACCGGCTTCTTTGACTTGTACTTAAGCAGACCGATTCGCCAAGATGCCCACGGAAGAGCGTTTTCACTGTCATACAGCCTAGCTCGGAATCGCACGAGTACAGGTACTTTAATTGTGACAATCATAGCCTGTATCGCATTTGACGATTTTGCAGTGTTTTGTGGAGCAACTGAAAGTAATAGAACCGGCTTCTTTGACTTGTACTTAAGCAGACCGAGTCGCCAAGATGCCCACGGAAGAGCGTTTTCACTGTCATACAGCCGAGCTCGGAATCGCACAAGTACAGGCACTTTAATTGTGACCATCATAGCCTGTATCGCATTTGAGTATTTCGAAGTGTTTTGTGGAGCAACTGAAAGTAATAGAACCGGCTTCTTTGACGCGTGGTACCTAAGTAGACCGAATCGCAAAGATGCCCATGGAAGAGCGTTTTCACTGCCATACAGCCGAGCTCGGAATCGCACAAGCACAGTTGCTGTAATTGTGACAATCATAGCCTGTATCGCATTTGCGGCTTTTGCGATGTCTTGCGAAAGGACCGGAACGAATCGAACCGGCTCCTTTGACTTGTGGGGAACTCCGTAGACCGAGTCGTCATCATGCACACGGAAGAGCATTTTCACTGCTATGCAGGTGAGTTCGTACAGGCAGTACCACCTCCACGTATCTGACCGCGTTTGCGAGTTTTCTGCCCGAGCTCGACTTGTCCCAGTAACATTTCAGAGCCTGTTGACATGCTGGAATGCTATCTGAATTGCTGGCTTGAGATATATTTTTATACCGCAGGAGTCGGGAAATGTGAAAAAGTTTCACACGACGGAAAAAAAAGAAGACGTCTGTTCTTTTTTCCTTTTCCGCAGGAACGAATAAAAACTCGCAAAAAATTCAAAACAATAAAATACCTGTTATATTTGCCCTAGGCACTTAGTGCCGAGGGGTTTTATTAACCCAATCACAACAGATATGTAAGTTTTGTCGTTCGCCTTCAGCAAAGTATTAATTTTTCTTGTCTGCAAGTAAGCTTTGGCTGCGAGACTGCGAAGAATAAGCGTTTAAAAAGGCTGGAAATACCAGCCGACAAAGCCTGATTTATTTTACCCCAATCTAATTTACCTGTTCCGTATGATGTATTGTATTCCGCATTTTCCGCGGTTGTAGCTTTCAACCACCTTTTTCTGAAAGCTGACCAACGGAAAAACCAAGGTTTTACAGCGAAGCCGTCTTGCCCTAGGTTCCTACGAAAAATGCTTGCGTCTACCGCGTCGCAACGGTAAAGGATCGCACGCGTCCGTTGCAGATCTGTCGCAAAATGCTCCGTGGCTATCAATCTAATGTATACGTATCTTGGAAAAAAATATACTGACAATGGACGCTAGGACGACTCTATCAATACACCGAGTTCCATTTACTTGTCATAAAAAGTTAGTTTACAGTGAGGTTGTAAACGTTACATAGTTCCTGTCCGTTTATGGAGGGAGTATGATATACTGAACACAGCTGCGACTCCTTCTGGTCAAAATGTCCCGAAATAAATTGTATGAGAATAGATTTGAAATTAATTCTAAGGGAGTCATGCGTCTACGTCTTCATTCGATCAATACAGTAACTCACCATACATAAACCAATATCCGACAATACAGTTTCGCTGGCCTTCCATCTTGACGGTAGTGGAAGGGCTCTAAGTGTTTTTCTTTTTTCTTTTCTTTCTCGAACAATTTAGTTTTTGGGGAAGCATTGCATGTTTGCCCGCGAGGTGTGTGCGCCGGCACCACCACTGTGACACAGAGTGTCGCAAATAAAGAGGCGACATATTATTTGCAGTATTAAGGAGAGCATCCAAAATGCAATTCACTTAGTGGCCTGCGGTGTACAGCCACCACAACAAGAGCCACAAAAAGAACCACAACAAGGGAAGGAAAGTTGCCTTCTAGGATGACTAGGGCACGTTACACTCGCGCAGTTCGTAGTTCCAATAGAAAAAAGTACGCACTTGCTGTCCACAGGCTGGGCACCATGACCCACAGTCGTGCAAACGTGCGCGAACGCTGACTTTCATGGTAATAAAAAGCAAGCCTGTCAAATTTTACCCGAAGCAAGTCATCTAGAGAAGAAAATACAAGTTGACATTTCTCTGGGAAAGTTGGCAACTGCATAAAATGCTGACTAGGCAAGCAAAGAAGCAAGGGACCAAGCAAGCAAGGGAGCCTGGTGTTTATTCATACATAGCTGATCCCGCATGCGGGTGCGTGATATGTGTTGGGGGGAGCATTTTTTTTTTTCAACGCGGAAGTGACGTATCTTGCCTACGTTGGCGAAAGGGCGCACCTAGCTGGCGTCCGCAAAAAAAGTGTTCTCGAAAGCCGTGCTTGATATTACTGCTGACTGCGACGCGTTCCATCGCGCGTTTACCTAAAAAGAAAACAAAAATCGAAGACACCAAACCCCTTCGTAAGAGTTGTGAATGCGAAAGCATGAACATCCGCTTGAACGCCTGAGACGCCTTGCTTTCGCGTTGTCGGCTGAATTTGTGATGTTGCGCCGCTTGGGACACATTGCTTTGCGATTCGCCCTAACGCTTTCTAATGGCTTCGATCTCTCTCCCGCGAGTTGCGCCGCTGCTTGTTCTTGCCGCCGTGTGATGGGCGAGTTGGCGTCGATGGTGAATTTCGTTGCCTGTCTGCTCCCTCGTTCTACTGCGTTCTTGCCCTCTCTGCAACTACGGTGTACTGGAGAGGACGCCCACTTCTCGCTACTGCCGAATACGGGGTCGCGTTATGGAACGACTCGCGCTATGGAACGCTTCCCAAGGGGCTGTTTCGGTGTTACAGACACTCAAGCCGCCGCAGGATGCTCGGCTGAATAGGCCATTAAATGTTTCAGTGTTAAAACAAAAAGAAAAATTTAACACAAACAAACGGAGCGCGGTTATTAGCTGCGACGCGTTCTATAGCCCGTGCACCAGAAAGGCCTTCGTCTTCTGCAGAGGCAGTGTCGCAGCTGCATGGATAGTGATTCTGCAACAAGCAGCTTCAGTGAGCCCGATATCGGGCTTCTTTGCTTGGCGCCGCCATCAAGAAGACTAGTCGATGAACCTAGGTAAAAAAAAAATGTTTTGTGTTCCAAGCGATAATAATATGGTTAGGGGTCCTTTGCAACTTCTTTTCTCACGAGATGACAAGTTTTGCTTTTGCACCAAATGTTCCTCAAACTCTACCTAGCAATCATATAGCCTTCGCCGATGCCTTGGTCTTTGACCATTATGACACAAGCTGTATGTTGTTGTGGTCGTTGGCTGATATGTTCCGTTGTTCAAAAAACACCTGGCCTCAGCCGCCGTATTTTCTTTGGAAATAAAGTAAGAAGTCTCTTGTGTACGTGACATTTGGGGCACGTTCACAAATTTAAGCGCTGGTTGAAATAGAAAATACTTTTTCTCCAAGTACTTTTATTGTTTTCACCTATAATTATATAATTGAATGGTAGGCAAAATGCCGCGACATGTCCTTTTATTGTTTTCACATATAATTATATAATTGAATGGTAGGCAAAATGCCGCAACATGTCCTTTTATTGTTTTCACATATAATTATATAATTGAATGGTAGGCAAAATGCGGCAACATCTGACTTTGTTCTCTTATTTTTCTCTACCCATCGTAAGCCTTTGTATAAAGCCTTGTATAACAAACGCTTTCACAATCACACGTTTCGGGATGAACTTATCCCTCGAAATTCGCGTTCACAGCATCGGTCACAGCCACAAAAATGGCTGTATTTGTGTAGCGTAGTTTTAACGGGTAAGTAATCTCTGGCGGGCACCCTTGCAGAACGTTGCCGTAACGCGAAATGTGTAACGACTTGCATCTGAACAAACGTTCGTAACTGGCAAATTAAATAATTGCTATAGTAGTGCAAGTGTACCCTTTTAAACGTGGAGGAACCATAAAAAAACAGATCAGTGACAGAACCGTTCTCGTCAGGCCTGAACGCTTTGTGTAGGGCAAGTTGGTCGGACATCGTACAACGTCGTCTGAAGGCTTACTATTTACCATTATGGGTATCTGCATAAAAACCTTCTGGGGGGCTCCCGAGCATAACAAATAATATTAACAGACTGGGAGATGTAAAAAATCCTGCTCCTCTCCCTCTAACGACGACTATGTGAACGCGGAGCTATCTCATGAGGGATTCCTAGGTTTTCGTCCGAGTTTGGGCTTTGGCTCGGAGACGGTTTGGGCATTAACTCGTTGGGATTTGACTTCGACTCGCACGGCGTTTGGACGTTTGATCGCATGGGCTCTTGATTTTACTCTTTGCCTTTTGATTTCGCACGAAGAAGGCTTCAGGTTCAACCATCGTCGTCGTTAGACGAAGGGGTGCATCATCTTTTTAATCTTGCCCGTCCATGTAGCGCTCTCTAAATGCAAATTGCTTCGGGGCAAGTCGGTATGGCGCAATGAGATAAACGTCGGCTTCATAACACGAGAAACCAAGGTTTGAATCCGACCACAGGAAGCGCTTTTTTTTTTTCACTTCAACCTGATCATGTCAGCTTCAGAGAATGTTGGCTTTCCTGTATTGCGTTTTTCACGCGACATACGCCATCAATGAGACAGAAAGCTTCGCTTTAATCAAAGCATAATATTATGTGTGATGTATGTTGGGTGGCGGTAAAAAAGGGTGACGTCACCATCACCGCGTGAAGGTTGTAACAAAAAAAAAAAAAACAATTGCGTCTCGGGGAAAAAAGCAGAAGCAGCGCTCGCAGGCCTTCCGGTACATTAGATTCGGTCGTTTTGGAGTAATCGGATGCCGCTGAGACGTGTTTCTTCAATGCCACCAACGAAACGTAAGGCTGGAAAAGAGGAGCTCCGTAAGAACGCGTATACGTATTATTCGAAAATAATAGTTGCCCCATGCAATTTTCTGGAAGGTTTGCGAGCAAAGCACGTGTCAAGCAACGCGAAAAATCCCGCGAAGGTTCTCAGTACTCTAGCATATATTTAAAATCGTTCCAAGAACACTTAGAGAACTCTAAAACGGCGCGTGATATTTGGCATCAAATTTTTGAGTTTCGTTTTACAGGGAACCATCTGCCGTGGCATTTACGGCCCACGGCAACAAGTGCGGGGTGAGAGGGATGGACCCCTCGAAAATGGGAGAAACTTTCCGATTTGCAACGATAGGCGAACATTACGTACATGCGTAGCTAACATGATCAGAATGAAGTACTTTATATTCTGTCATCACCCTTTCCATCGTTCGTTCGCTGGATTCTTTTGTTTTCTACACACTTCTTGAGGGGGAAGTAAATAAATAATTAAGGAAGTAAATAAATAAATAAATAAATTTAGGCTTGATAAAATAACAAAGCGAAATGTACCAGCATGCCCGACGTCTATCTTTTTCACATTAAGCTACCCGAAGTTCTTTGCGTAACTATTGTCTTCTTATTCGGTCAGAAATCTACTTGTGGTGAAAGGCATTTTTTGTCCAAAGCTCTTCAACATTGGCTAAGAATTCTGATTTGTCGCCTGACATTTTTCAGAAGAGCACGAAACTGTCAATTACTAGCGCCAATTAACGAAGCCCTCGTCACATGTTTAACACTTTTCCCAATGTGCTCGCCTGGACGCACCATACAGGTCGCGTAAGGACCGAGGAAAATACCGCTTCGTATTTCATGGTACAACGGAAATTGATATGAGATTAGATAAATTGTACGCTATTCGCTGTTGCGACCATTTTTTCGTTTAGCCCCGACCCCAGGCAGTTCTTTTACTCCTAACCCAATTCAGACTCCAAAAAGGGGGAACGGTTAAGCCCGGCTGCATAAGATTAATTTATCAGAATATCGACCAGACATAAGCAGCATCACTACTTGAAAATGGCGGAGTTCGGCAAAAAAACGCTATATAGGAAATGTGTCGGCTGCTGATGTCCGCACGAATATCAATATGATCGAAACGTGCTTTAAGGGGTGCTTCATGGCAAATAAATTGATGCTGTGGTGAAGCTAAAAAAACAGAGTTACTAGTTAGGGAGGGTGTCAAAGCTTTGGGTGATAACAATAGCTTGTGGCAATTGTAATTATACTAATTTATTCCGCAGAAGACAGAAGCTTCAGATCGAGCCGATGCTGAAAATCACGGGGTCCTCAAACAATTTTGCCCATACTCTTCCTGTGTCAGCTCAATCGATTGTTTGTCATCCAAGTTTCTTATCTCATCGCTTCACCATATGCCTTTCCGTGCTTTGTAACAAGGAACAGGCATGTAGCTACTTCTATTCTCAACAAATTCGCACTAAAGGTCCCGCCCCAAAGCCTAATTTCACTGTTATCGTCTAATTTCAGCTTCAGCACCTTCCACCCTATGTACGACATAAAACAAAAGCAGTAACTCGTAAATCGCATAGCTGCTCAAAATAGCGAAGGGTAATTGCGGACCCCTGCCGAATTACCTATCTAACTAGCTCAGCCTTTGCGCTGCCGAGTACGAGGTGCCATTTCGATTCGGTCGTGGTGGTCGTTTTTCTGTCGGAAGCGAAAACCAAGAACGCCCATGTGTCTAGTTTTGGCGCATGATTAATGTCTTTACGAGTTTAAATTAACCCGTAAACCTCCATTGCGACGAGCCTTATACACCAGCTAAAATACCCATTGACTGATTACTTTCTTTTCTTTGGCAAATCGCCAACAAATCATCATCTAGGTGCCGTGCTTATTTACCGTGTATAAGACATCGGGTGTGTGCGCGAGGTTCCTGTTTCGACTTCGGACCGTAGCTTTTTTGAAGAGAATACAAAAAGACAAAAAAAGTTATCAGCGTGCACGATATTTGGTGGGAGATCGAGGTGATCAAGGCGAGTACTTTGCCTAAACTCTCCGAATTTTCTGTAAAAAACTAACTCGGAGCCTAAACTAGAATTTTTGCTTATTTTGGAGTATTTATGCGCTTTTGATGCTTCCTTCTACCAACCAAAGCTCGGTTGGAGACTGTTAACTTGTCACTGAAGATTTATGTTGTAGACTTCGCACGCAAGCAAGACAGAAAAAACGAATTTGAGAACTCGCAAGTGGGAATTCTCGTACAATGCCTAGGCCGCTCTGAAATACACTGAGCTCCTCAAAAACCGGCTTCACCACTTTACACTCCCGCACGGCTGGTAAGACGATTTAGCTGGTGCCACGTAGGCACTATGATAGTGAAGTAGGTAGGCCCAATGATCGTTTATTAAATATCTCCACAAGAACCCATGCAAACCCCAGGAGAGCTAGATACTGAACCTATTCAAAATAGGCTTCACTACTCTGTACAAATGCTTTACTGAGAATACATTTTTGAAGAGCAATATGACGAGCCTGATATCAAAGTGCGATGGCCACGGTATTTTTATTAAATACCTCCATAAGACCCACGTGTCCCTATGCACAGCTGTACCTTTTCAAAGTCGTCTTCACTGCACTGAACAAACGCTTGTTGGGAAGACGTTTTTTCGGGGTCCAATATAAGGAACCTGATACCGATGTACGAGGGCTCTAGGGCCTTACATTAAATACCTTCCACGAGCCTCATGTTAGCATACCTATTAAGTGCTGTACACTGAACCTTGAGACAGCTTCACTACTGCATACGAAGGCTTTTCTCGCAATACATTGTAAAAGGAGCAACATAAATGCACTTTAAAAATAGCAACATAGGCAGTTTTGCAAGAAGGCATGAGCCGTTGGAGTGTTTTTGCAAAACTGTGCCGCATGCTGTGCCGCAGGTGGATAACCGGTTCAGGGGAACGGGCCGAACGAACTGGGTTACAACAGGGGCAGTCGTGGCCGAGTGCAAATAGACCTTGAGAAGGCCTTTGATAAGGTCTCTCATCAGCTACTCTATACTATTTTGGAAAAGTAAACCTAGGGAAAGTAATAACGGGGGGCGTAAGACTTGGCGTATAAGGAGTGTTCAACAAGGCTGGTAATAAATAAGTCAGTGAGCCGTCCAATAAATGTCACAGATTCAGTACGGCAAGGATGCCCGCTGTCCCCTTTACTCTTTTGTTTGTACATCGGGTCGTTTTGTGCTAGCATAATAAACAGCAATAGTATTCATGGTTTCCAGTTGCAGGCATGCGAGGTACGTGTATTGGCATACGCGGTCGACATCGCTTTATTTTGTCGTGACAGAAAAATCATTAGTTGTGCAGTTGCGTTGCTTAAGACGTTTTGTGAGTATAGTGGGAGCTCTGTAAATTGGAGCAAGTGCTTGTGATTCTGGCACGGCAAGTGGGACGTAACCCCTAGTGTCTTTGAAGGTATGAACTGCAGGTTGTGAAGGTCAAATACTTAGGCGTTCCACTTGAATACTACAGAGATAGCGACCCGTACTGGCGAAGCCATACGACTGCGATTCGTGATAAAGCGGAAAAGTGGAAAGGGAACGGGCGTGCGCTGTCGATGTTTCCGCGCGCAACGGTGTGCAACATGTTTTTGTTCGCGAAACTTTGGTACGTTTTGCAAGTGATCCACTGTTCTCGCGTCAATGTTCAGCGGCTGCATCGCGTTTGTGCTGTCTTTGTTTGGGGATCATCCTGGGAAAGGACAAGTAGAACGAATCTTTTTCGAAGAGTACGCGAAGGCGGTTTATCACTCTCGCATCTTTTTTTTTTTTTTGAGACAAGTTGTGAATCGTTTTTTTTTCCTTGCGCGAGGTAAAGGACACCTTCCTTTGTTATTCATTGTTACATCATGTCAAAGCTACAACAGAGGAATGCACGGGTATTTAAAAGAAGTTGTACAAGCGACACAATTTCTTTGTGTACGGTTCTCGATGGAGTACTTGTGTGCCGTGTCGAAGAAAAAGTTGTATAAATACCTGGCTGAAATCTGTTTTCAGGTTCCTTTATACCGATCCATGTTTCCGGCGGGACGCGGGCAGAACGATTTGAAACGTGTAAAAGCTATGGCCATTCCTTCTGGTGTAAAAACTTTTTCTTTAAACTGCATGCTGGAGTGTTACCAGTTAAAACATGGATGTTGGAGAAGGGTCTGTTTGTTCCATGGGGTGTGGACTGTTCTTTGTGTAAAAAGCCCGAGACGGTGGAACATGTTTTTTTGGATTGTTGGGATGGAGTGCTTTTGTGGGACGTTCTACAGCGAACATTAAAAAAAGGAGTTTCTGTTTAGCCCTTATGGCATCCGGTTTTTAGCGGTGCAAAACGATAATGGAGTGCCTGATGACCTTGTGATGTTACTGGTCCTCCATGAAATATGGAGGTCACGAATGGCGGCTCGGCACTGTGATGTAGAGGGAAGGCCGGCAAGGCAGTATGAGAGTGCCCAACGTATTGCAGGAATGTGGAAGTGTCAACAATGTTCTCCTGAATGGTTGCATGAATTTGAAAAGGTATTATCAATGCCCCGTTTTTAGTCACGTTATGCTGGCTTGAGTGAAGTCAGCGCTTTTATTATATGTACCGCTCTTTCTGTATTATGTCTGAAACCCGCAATAAAGAAAAAAAAAGAAGCAGTCGTGGTCGAGTGGTTAAGGCGATGGACTTGAAATCCGTTGGGGTTTTCCCGCGCAGGTTCGAATCCTGCCGGCTGCGTCCACGTTTTGCCATTTTTGTTCTCGGAAGTTATCGTTAGTTTCTGTTTCCTTTACAGCACTTTTAGATCACCGAAATGGTTTACATGAGGCCCTCGCCATAACTCCCGCACACCTTCCGACGGGTGAAGAGTTCAGAGACAAAGGAAAAGGGACCAAACGATCCGGACTACATGTAATCCGGTACTACCGGGGCAGTCGTGGCCGAGTGGTTAGGGCGATGGACTTGAAACCCATTGGGATTTTCCCGCGCAGGTTTGAATCCTGCCGTCTGCGTCCACGTTTTGCCATTTTTGTTCTCGGAAGTTATCGTTAGTTTCTGTTTCCCTTACAGCACTTTTAGATCACCGAAATGGTTTCCATGAATGCTCCGCCACAACTCGCGCACACAACGTGGAGGATAACGAGTTTGGAGGCAAAGGGGCAGGGAGCGAACGATCCGGAGTACATGTAATCCGGTACTACCGGGGCAGTCGTGGCCGAGTGGTTAAGGCGATGGACTTGAAATTCATTGGGATATTCCCGCGCAGGTTCGAATCCTGCCGGCTGCGTCCACGTTTTGCCATTTTTGTTCTCGGAAGTTATCGTTTGTCCCTGTTTCCTTTGCAGCACTTTTAGATCACCGAAATGGTTTACATGAGTTCCTCGCCATAACTCCTGCACACCTTCCGGCGGTTGACGAGTTCAGAGACAAAGGGGAAGGGACCAAACGATCCGGAGTACATGTAATCCGGTACTACCGGGGCAGTCGTGGCCGAGTGGTTAGGGCGATGGACTTGAAACCCATTGGGATTTTCCGGCGCAGGTTTGAATCCTGCCGGCTGCGTCCACGTTTTGCCATTTTTGTTCTCGGAAGTTATCGTTAGTTTCTGTTTCCTTTACAGCACTTTTAGATCACCGAAATGGTTTACATGAGGCCCTCGCCATAACTCCCGCACACCTTCCGACGGGTGACGAGTTCAGAGACAAAGGGGAAGGGACCAAACGATCCGGAGTACATGTAATCCGGTACTACCGGGGCAGTCGTGGCCGAGTGCTTAGGGCGATGGACTTGAAACCCATTGGGATTTTCCCGCGCAGGTTTGAATCCTGCCGGCTGCGTCCACGTTTTGCCATTTTTGTTCTCGGAAGTTATCGTTGGTTTCTGTTTCCTTTACAGCACTTTTAGATCACCGAAATGGTTTCCATGAATGCTTCGCCACAACTCGCGCACACAACGTGGAGGATAACGAGTTCGGAGGCAAAGGGGCAGGGAGCGAACGATCCGGAGTACATGTAATCCGGTACTACCGGGGCAGTCGTGGCCGAGTGGTTAGGGCGATGGACTTGAAACCCATTGGGATTTTCCCGCGCAGGTTTGAATCCGGCCGGCTGCGTCCACGTTTTGCCATTTTTGTTCTAGGAAGTTATCGTTAGTTTCTGTTTCCTTTACAGCACTTTTAGATCACAGAAATGGTTTCCATGAATGCTTCGCCACAACTTGCGCACACAACGTGGAGGATAACAAGTTCGGAGGCAAAGGGGCATGGAGCGAACGATCCGGAGTACATGTAATCCGGTACTACCGGGGCAGTCGTGGCCGAGTGGTTAGGGCGATGGACTTGAAACCCATTGGGATTTTCTCGCGCAGGTTTGAATCCTGCCGGCTGCGTCCACGTTTTGCCATTTTTGTTCTCGGAAGTTATCGTTAGTTTCTGTTTCCTTTACAGCACTTTTAGATCACCGAAATGGTTTCCATGAATGCTTCGCCATAACTCGCGCACACAACGTGGAGGATAACGAGTTCGGAGGCAAAGGGGCAGGGAGCGAACGATCCGGAGTACATGTAATCCGGTACTACCGGGGCAGTCGTGGCCGAGTGGTTAAGGCGATGGACTTGAAATCTATTGGGATAAGCCCGCGCAGGTTCGAATCCTGCCGGCTGCGTCCACGTTTTGCCATTTTTGTTCTAGGAATTTATCGTTTGTTCCTGTTTCCTTTGCAGCACTTTTAGATCACCGAAATGGTTTACATGAGTTCCTCGCCATAACTCCCGCACACCTTCCGGCGGTTGACGAGTTCAGAGACAAAGGGGAAGGGACCAAACGATTCGGAGTACATGTAATCCGGTACTACCGGGGCAGTCGTGGCCGAGTGGTTAGGGCGATGGACTTGAAACCCATTGGGATTTTCCCGCGCAGGTTTGAATCCTGCCGGCTGCGTCCACGTTTTGCCATTTTTGTTCTCGGAAGTTATCGTTGGTTTCTGTTTCCTTTACAGCACTTTTAGATCACCGAAATGGTTTCCATGAATGCTTCGCCACAACTCGCGCACACAACGTGGAGGATAACGAGTTCGGAGGCAAAGGAGCAGGGAGCGAACGATCCGGAGTACATGTAATCCGGTACTACCGGGGCAGTCGTGGCCGAGTGGTTAGGGCGATGGACTTGAAACCCATTGGGATTTTCCCGCGCAGGTTTGAATCCTGCCGGCTGCGTCCACGTTTTGCCATTTTTGTTCTAGGAAGTTATCGTTAGTTTCTGTTTCCTTTACAGCACTTTTAGATCACAGAAATGGTTTCCATGAATGCTTCGCCACAACTCGCGCACACAACGTGGAGGATAACGAGTTCGGAGGCAAAGGGGCAGGGAGCGAACGATCCGGAGTACATGTAATCCGGTACTACCGGGGCAGTCGTGGCCGAGTGGTTAAGACGATGGACTTGAAATCCATTGGCATATGCCCGCGCAGGTTCGAATCCTGCCTGCTGCGTCCACGTTTTGCCATTTTTGTTCTCGGAATTTATCGTTTGTTCCTGTTTCCTTTGCAGCACTTTTAGATCACCGAAATGGTTTAGATAAGTTCCTCGCCATAACTCCCGCACACCTTCCGGCGGTTGACGAGTTCAGAGACAAAGGGGAAGGGACCAAACGATTCGGAGTACATGTATTCCGGTACTACCGGGGCAGTCGTGGCCGAGTGGTTAGGGCGATGGACTTGAAACCCATTGGGATTTTCCCGCGCAGGTTTGAATCCTGCCGGCTGCGTCCACGTTTTGCCATTTTTGTTCTCGGAAGTTATCGTAAGTTTGTGTTTCCTTTACAGCACTTTTAGATCACCGAAATGGTTTACATGAGGCCCTCGCCATAACTCCCGCACACCTTCCGACGGGTGACGAGTTCAGAGACAAAGGAAAAGGGACCAAACGATCCGGAGTACATGTAATCCGGTACTACCGGGGCAGTCGTGGCCGAGTGGTTAGGGCGATGGACTTGAAACCCATTGGGATTTTCCCGCGCAGGTTTGAATCCTGCCGGCTGCGTCCACGTTTTGCCATTTTTGTTCTCGGAAGTTATCGTTAGTTTCTGTTTCCTTTACAGCACTTTTAGATCGCCGAAATGGTTTCCATGAATGCTTCGCCACAACTCGCGCACAAAACGTGGAGGATAACGAGTTCGGAGGCAAAGGGGCAGGGAGCGAACGATCCGGAGTACATGTAATCCGGTACTACCGGGGCAGTCGTGGCCGAGTGGTTAAGGCGATGGACTTGAAATCCATTGGGATATGCCCGCGCAGGTTCGAATCCTGCCGGCTGCGTCCACGTTTTGCCATTTTTGTTCTCGGAAGTTATCGTTTGTTCCTGTTTCTTTTGCAGCACTTTTAGATCACCGAAATGGTTTACATGAGTTCCTCGCCATAACTCCCGCACACCTTCCGGCAGTTGACGAGTTCAGAGACAAAGGGGAAGGGACCAAACGATCCGGAGTACATGTAATCCGGTACTACCGGGGCAGTCGTGGCCGAGTGGTTAGGGCGATGGACTTGAAACCCATTGGGATTTTCCCGCGCAGGTTTGAATCCGGCCGGCTGCGTCCACGTTTTGCCATTTTTGTTCTCGGAAGTTATCGTTAGTTTCTGTTTCCTTTACAGCACTTTTAGATCACCGAAATGGTTTACATGAGGCCCTCGCCATAACTCCCGCACACCTTCCGACGGGTGACGAGTTCAGAGACAAAGGAAAAGGGACCAAACGATCCGGAGTACATGTAATCCGGTACTACCGGGGCAGTCGTGGCCGAGTGGTTAAGGCGATGGACTTGAAATCCATTGGGATATTCCCGCGCAGGTCCGAATCCGGCCGGCTGCGTCCACGTTTTGCCATTTTTGTTCTCGGAAGTTATCGTTTGTTCCTGTTTCTTTTGCAGCACTTTTAGATCACCGAAATGGTTTACATGAGTTCCTCGCCATAACTCCCGCACACCTTCCGGCAGTTGACGAGTTCAGAGACAAAGGGGAAGGGACCAAACGATCCGGAGTACATGTAATCCGGTACTACCGGGGCAGTCGTGGCCGAGTGGTTAAGGCGATGGACTTGAAATCCATTGGGATATTCCCGCGCAGGTCCGAATCCTGCCGGCTGCGTCCACGTTTTGCCATTTTTGTTCTCGGAAGTTATCGTTAGTTTCTGTTTCCTTTACAGCACTTTTAGATCACCGAAATGGTTTACATGAGGCCCTCGCCATAACTCCCGCACACCTTCCGACGGGTGACGAGTTCAGAGACAAAGGAAAAGGGACCAAACGATCCGGAGTACATGTAATCCGGTACTACCGGGGCAGTCGTGGCCGATTGGTTAGGGCGATGGACTTGAAACCCATTGGGATTTTCCCGCGCAGGTTTGAATCCTGCCGACTGCGTCCACGTTTTGCTATTCTAACAGCGGAGCTGTTTAGCAAATCATTCGAGTTTCGTGTCGGCTGTTAAAAATACCAAGAAAATGGCGAGCGCACGTGAATCCGCGCCTCGCGGGACCGCCGGGCAGTTAAAAAACCAGCAAAATTCCGAGCGCTCGTGTGTGCGTGCCACGTGGAGTCCTCCCAGTGTCCTCGGCGCACGTTTGTCGAGCCAAGCATACCCACATTGGGAGATTGGCCAAGACTGTCCAACAAAGATGGAGTAAAGGTCGTTGCGGCAGCGAAGACGGAACAAATCGGCTGCTATCGTGAACTTAAACCCTCGTGGGGGTCGTGAGGATTGCGCACAGCTTCTCTACCTTCAAGTCTTACGCGTTAGTGTGAGCTTCCTTCATTTTATTCTATTCTTGGAAGTTATCGTTACTTTCTGTTTCGTTTGCGGTACTTTTACATCCTCGAAATGGTTTACATGAGGACCCGCCATATCTCCCGCACACCACGCGGCGGGTGACGAGTTCAGGGAGAAGGGAGAAGACACCGAACGATCTGGATTACATGCGGTCCATTACTGCTGGGGCAGTCGTGGCCGCGTGATTCCACTTCCGGCCATCGGAGCGTGGGGTGGGGGATTGGTGAGCTCCGTGCAAGGGGCGGTTTTGGCGGGCCTTTCGGCCCGCGGTAACAGGTATGTTGTTCGTGATACGGAAACCCAGGACTACCAAGTTATTCTGCCTCATCTACCATTAGGACCATCTGCCCTTAACACAATATTTTTGCACGCGGACGTCAAAGGAAGGCCGTACAAGGTGGAAGATCTTCAAGACATGCTGGTTTGTCTGGCGCTGCTCCCCTACGTTGTCGCCCTGGGGGTGTGCCACATGAACCATTTGTGGGCGGGGACCCTTAAGGACGTTGAAGCGGCCCCGGAATTGTTGCCGCCGGATAACTTCGAGTTAGAGAATGTCGGTTCCTCGTCATTGAGCCCCCAAACCAGGACGTCCGTTTTAAGCTCGACTGAGTGCTTCACCACTTCGCCGACGACGAAGTGCGAAGCACCCTGGTGCTATACGAAAAGGCCAGTGAAGTGACCAGGGACCGATGGCGTGTGCCAAGCTGCTCCGCCCAGTCTTCGACGGGTCACCCTCCGGCTGAAGTCGGGCATCAGCGTGGACGATCATCCTCACCAGGTACGAGTCGCCGGCGAGATCGCCTTGCCGGTGGTGGCCGAGCAGGTGCCTCTCTGCCTTCGCTGCCACCAGAGCGGCCGTATTCGGCGCGAGTGCCGGGTGCCGCGCTGTGCTCTTTGTCGTCGCTTCGGCCATAACGAGAGCCAGTGCGTACGCACCAATGCCAACGTCGTGGTACCAGGAAAGAATGACCGGCAGACGGAGTTTATTATGGGCGTGGCTGACGCCGAGGAGGCTGCGAAAAAAGGAGGTGACGAACCACCGAGTAGGGAGCCTACATGTAGGCTCCCTACAGCGGCATGTAGGCTCTTACTCGGTGGTTCGTCACCTCGTCGTCGACGGCGGCATGTAGGCTCCCTACAACCGAGGGGGGCCACGCCCACCGAGAAGGTCTAGGCAGACACGCCACCGGAGCCGGCATCCAAGGATCCCGGGACTATCGACGATTTACCTGAAGAGCCGGAAGATGCATGCACCCGCGGTTTAGTCCGCAGGCGAAGAAGGAGCGGTCAACCTCGAGGGAGGCAAGAGTGACTGCATGGAACTCGGGAGGACGCGGCCAGTCCACCCAGTAGGCAAGCGACCCCGAGCAGAGGTGAGCGACGACGGCACCGGGGAGCTAAGCACCGAGGAACCGCCGTGGAAGGCGACCCCGCAGGTTCGACGCGCATCCCTGAAACTGAAGCCCAACATACCTCCGGGTCGCAACAAAGGTCGGTCGGCCGTCACCTGAGTCAGACTGTCGAAAAAGTAAAAAAAAGGAGGTGGAAGGGGGGCGGGGTTGGGGAGGACCAAGTGCAATGCCCGCGCTACGGTACGTAAGCACATCACCGGGATGTAACTTTGCGCAACGATGGCACGGTAGAGCTGGGCAACCCCACCAACCGGAAAAAAAGCAAAGCCAGCCGCACCCGAAGGGAACGAGACACCGGAGGGAAATACGAGCAGCATGCAAGCTGGCGACACGAAAGTGCTGTCTGCTCTGTTTCCTTCCCTTTCTTAAATGCCAGTACTTCAAAGGCCAGTATAAATATTGGCGCGCTAAACGTACGAGGCCTCGGAGAAAGGCGCAAAAAATGTCAGTTGCGTAGAATAATATACGAAAAAGAAATCGATGTTCTGGCGATACACGAGATGAAGATAGAAAGTGAAGAGAGTATTGAAAAAATGATAAAACCTTTGTCAAACAGCTTTAGTGCGTGTGTAAGCCAAGCAGTGGTGTGTGCGGGTGGGTGTTGCATCTTCTTTAGAAATAATGTTGGTATTCAGTTCGAGAGTGTTGTATGTGTGTATTTTGTAGGTTTATTGTATGCGATTTTGTTTGTTTCGGCTATAGTTTTCGCGCATTGTGTATTTATGCACCAACGGTGTGCCGAGAGAGAAATGTGTTCTTTGAATCTGTCGAAGGTTTTTTGGATTGCGAAAGGCATGTCATTTTATTAGGTGATTTTAACTGTGTTTGCGAGAGGGTAGACCGATCTGGCGCCAGTAAGTGGCAAGATTCCAGTATTCAGCTGCTGACAGAACTGCTAGGAAAACACGTGTTAGTTGACGTCGCCCATTGCTCTGTTAACGTGAACACGCTACGGTTCACGCATTTTCAGGGGGCTAGCCACGCCCGCTTAGATAGGATTTATTTGTCGGGTGATTTGGCTCCCAACTGCAAGGGCTATAACGTTGAGTATGTGTCTTTCAGCGATCACTGTTTCGTTTCTTTCTTGCTAAGGGGGAGGAGGAGCAACTTCAAGAAATTTAGCTGGGACCTATGGAAACTAAATACAAAACTTTTAAGTGATGAAATGTACAACGATGATGTCATGGAAGCTTTCAACAAACAAAAAAAGTAACGAAAGCATGGCCTGGGGAGATAGATGGAAACCTATAAAAGAAGATAGTAAACTGTCCGCTGTAGAAAGGGCAGCGATCATTGCAAGGGCTGAAAGAAAGAGTGAGAACGAGCTCAGGAGTAATCTTAAGCGCATGCTCCAACTGGAATGTGAAATGCCGGGCGCTTTCATTGACGACATCTCACAAATAAAAAGCAAGTTGGAAGCCATTGATAAAGAGCGATACCGCGCAGAAGGGTTACAGAAGCGCGCAGAAGGTTTACTAGTAGGGGAGATGCCCACGAAAAGGGCCTTAAGTGATGAAATGAGGTACGCAAAGCGGGATAAAATTGAAGAAATACTATGGCAGGGACGTTTGATTAAAGATGTAGAAAACATAAAAGCAGCTTTCATTGAACATTACACAAATCTTTCTAGCACAGCTTACCCTTGTACGGAAAGATTTAAGCAAGATTATCTTAAATTCATGCAAAGACTGGAAGATGAGGTGAAGGTTCAACTGGAAGAACCAATAACATTACAAGAAACTGAAGCTGCCATAGGGGACTTAAAAGTGGGCAAAGCGCCGGTGCCTGATGGCCTGTCAGCGGAATTTTATAAGAAGTTTAGCGGTGTAGTGGCGCCATTCTTATTTCTAGTTTTCTAAGATGCTTTTGAAAAAAACGAACTACCAAAGTCATTTACAAGAACACACACGGTATTGATTCCCAAATCAGACGATCCTGCTAAACTTCAAAGTGTAACGGGTTACCGTCCAATCACCCTTGCCAACGTAGACTACAAGGTTTTTATGAAAGTGGCAAAAAGATTGCAAAGAATTGTAACATCGCTTGTGGGACCACACCAAACATGTGGGATGCGGGGTCGGAGCATACAGACAAACACACACATTGCTCGCAGTGTGCTGCAGGGCTGCGATATGTTTCAGCAGAAAGTAGCGATGCTACAAATTGATTTCGAAAACGCATTCGACCGCGTCTGTCATGAAATTTTGTTTTGCATTTTATAACATGTCAATGTGGGTGACGTGCTTTTCAGGGGTGTCCACATGGCTTACAAAAATTGCACCACACAACTCATTATCAACAAGGATGTAACAAAAAGTTTATCTGTAGAATCTTCGGTGAGGCAAGGGTGCCCAGCTTCACCTCTTCTTTTCTGTATTTTCTTAGAGCCTTTCTGTTTAAGAATAATTAATGACAATGACATTCATGGTTTTCGTTTGCAATCAAGTGAAGTGAAGCTATTAACCTACGCCGGTAACGTCGCGGTATTTTGTGAGGATAAACAAAGTGTAGACAAAGTAATAGTTGTCACTAAAGAGTTTTGCGGTGTCACCTGCAGTTCAGCGAACTAGAATAAATGTTGTAGTTTTTGGTACGGAGAGTGGGCAGCAACCCCAGAAGTGTTTCAGAACGTCAGCTGGTCGACAACGCCAGCACGTTACCTGGGAGTGCCTTTGAAATACCATCAGAATAGTGAAGAGTATTGGAGGGGGAAAGTGACGGGTCTACCCGAAAAAGCCAACAAATGGCGAGGCCGCGCATTATCCGTTTACGTACGGGCCATCGTTTGTAACCTTTTCCTCTTGGCGAAGCTGTGGTACGTTATACAGATATTACATTGTTAAAGGGCGCATGTCCAGAAGATTCACCGTGTCTTTGCTGTTTTCGTGTGGGGTTAGGTGTGGGAGCGTAAAAGCAGAAGTAATCTGTTTTGAAGTGTGAAACACGGAGGAGTTGGTTTGTGCCATGTGTTTTTACGGCAAATTGTGAACCGTTTTTTGCTCCTAAGGGATGCGGAGGATCCTTTTCTGCGCAAGTTTTTGCAGATGACTCTTCCCAGTGTACTACCTGAGTTTGTTGTGTCCTCCAGTAACAGATGACCTGTAAGATGCAAGGGTTTTTTGAAATTGTTGATGCTTTTTGGCTTCTAGCGGTACGTTTCTCTTTTGTCTACTGTGTCAAGAAAAATGCTAACAAAAGAATTGAAGGATATTCTTTTTCCAGTGCCCCGTTACAGGTCAATGTATTGTAAAGGACCTGGTCAAAATGTTTTGTCACGTGTAAAGAGTTTATCCCAGCGTCAGTGAAAACGTTTTCTTTAAGCTGCACACGAACAATCTTCCAGTGAAGACCTGGATGCAGGAAAAGGGATTATATGAGGTTTGGTCCAGCACGTATTCTTCGTGCAATAAACCAGAGACTGTGGAGTATGTTTTCATGGAGTGCTGGGATGCCATCTTCTTTTGGGATATCCTTCAAAAAACCCTGAAGAAAGAATTGCCTGTAATACCACAGGGAATACGGTATCTCCCCGTTGAGTGTTGTGATGGTGTGCCGTGCGACCCTATAATGGCTGTAGCATTGCATTCAATTTGGAGGTCGCGTATGGCTGTACGCCATGCTGACGTGCACGCCCAAATCGTTAGCAAGTATTTTGCACAGAGCACGACTTCGATGTACGATATTACTACAACTCAGGGTATAGAGCTGGAATGGTTACCAATTTTGGGAGATTTGTGTACTTTTGATGTCTATTATAAATCTTTCCGCCAGCCAAAGCATGGTCGGGGATTTTTTAACCTTTCATTGACGAAGTTTTATTCTGGTGTTCATACAGGCAATAAAAGAAAAAAAATCAGTTGTGGCCGAGAAAGAGAGAGAAGTAAACTTTATTTAGAATGACCGGCGGAGGTAGCGGGGAGGACCACGCAGGGTCCCCCGCCACCCGACGTAGTTAAGGCGTCTTCGGGGTGTTGCCTCCCCGACTCCCGCTAGGCCGGCCCGCTGTCGACCTGTGGGGTTTATACCCCCGGTCTCCAGCCGGCTCAGCCCCACGCGTTTGTCGGGCAAGAGCCACCTCGAGCCGCTGGACGGCCTGCAACTGTTCTGTCAAGTCCTGCGATAACACTGCACGAGCTATGTCTGCGATGGACTTGAAATCCGTTGGGATATTCCCGCGCATGTTCGAATCCTGCCGGCTGCGTCCCCGTTTTGCCATTTTTGTTCTTGGGAGTTATCGTTGGTTTCTGTTTCTTTTACAGCACTTTTACATCCTCGAAATGGTTTACGTAAGGGCCTCGCCATCAATCCCGCACAGAACGTGGCGGGTGGCGAGTTCAGAGGAAAAGGGGAACGGACCGAACGATCCGGAGCACATGTAATCCGTTACTGTCGGGGCAGTCGTGGCCGAGTGGTTAAGGCGATGGACTTGAAATCCATTGGGATATTCCCGCGCAGGTTCGAATCCTGCCGGCTGCGTCCCCGTTTTGCCATTTTTGTTCTTGGGAGTTATCGTTGGTTTCTGTTTCTTTTACAGCACTTTTACATCCTCGAAATGGTTTACGTGAGGGTCTCGCCATCAATCCCGCCCAGAACGTGGCGGGTGGCGAGTTCAGAGGAAAAGGGGAACGGACCGAACGATCCGGAGCACATGTAATCCGTTACTGTCGGGGCAGTCGTGGCCGAGTGGTTAAGGCGATGGACTTGAAATCCATTGGGATATTCCCGCGCAGGTTCGAATCCTGCCGGCTGCGTCCCCGTTTTGCCATTTTTGTTCTTGGGAGTTATCGTTGGTTTCTGTTTCTTTTACAGCACTTTTACATCCTCGAAATGGTTTACGTAGGGGCCTCGCCATCAATCCCGCACAGAACGTGGCGGGTGGCGAGTTCAGAGGAAAAGGGGAACGGACCGAACGATCCGGAGCACATGTAATTCGTTACTGTCGGGGCAGTCGTGGCCGAGTGGTTAAGGCGATGGACTTGAAATCCATTGGGATATTCCCGCGCAGGTTCGAATACTGCCGGCTGCGTCCCCGTTTTGCCATTTTTGTTCTTGGGAGTTATCGTTGGTTTCTGTTTCTTTTACAGCGCTTTTACATCCTCGAAATAGTTTACGTGAGGTCTTCGCCACCAATCCCGCACAGAACGTGGCGGGTGGCGAGTTCAGAGGAAAAGGGGAACGGACCGAACGATCCGGAGCACATGTAATCCGTTACTGCCGGGACAGTCGTGGCCGAGTGGTTAAGGCGATGGACTTGAAATCCATTGGGATATTCCCGCGCAGGTTCGAATCCTGCCGGCTGCGTCCCCGTTTTGCCATTTTTGTTCTTGGGAGTTATCGTTGGTTTCTGTTTCTTTTACAGCACTTTTACATCCTCGAAATGGTTTACGTAGGGGCCTCGCCATCAATCCCGCACAGAACGTGGCGGGTGGCGAGTTCAGAGGAAAAGGGGAACGGACCGAACGATCCGGAGCACATGTAATCCGTTACTGTCGGGGCAGTCGTGGCCGAGTGGTTAAGGCGATGGACTTGAAATCCATTGGGATATTCCCGCGCAGGTTCGAATCCTGCCGGCTGCGTCCCCGTTTTGCCATTTTTGTTCTTGGGAGTTATCGTTGGTTTCTGTTTCTTTTACAGCACTTTTACATCCTCGAAATGGTTTACGTAGGGGCCTCGCCATCAATCCCGCACAGAACGTGGCGGGTGGCGAGTTCAGAGGAAAAGGGGAACGGACCGAACGATCCGGAGCACATGTAATCCGTTACTGCCGGGACAGTCGTGGCCGAGTGGTTATGGCGATGGACTTGAAATCCATTGGGATATTCCCGCGCAGGCTGGAATCCTGCGGGCTGCGTCCACGTTTTGCCATTTTTGTTCTTGGGAGTTATCGTTGGTTGCTGTTTCTTTTACAGCACTTTTACATCCTCGAAATGGTTTACGTGAGGGCCTCGCCATCAATCCCGCCCAGAACGCGGCGGGTGGCGAGTTCAGAGGAAAAGGGGAACGGACCGAACGATCCGGAGCACATGTAATTCGTTACTGTCGGGGCAGTCGTGGCCGAGTGGTTAAGGCGATGGACTTGAAATCCATTGGGATATTCCCGCGCAGGTTCGAATCCTGCCGGCTGCGTCCCCGTTTTGCCATTTTTGTTCTTGGGAGTTATCGTTGGTTTCTGTTTCTTTTACAGCACTTTTACATCCTCGAAATGGTTTACGTAGGGGCCTCGCCATCAATCCCGCACAGAACGTGGCGGGTGGCGAGTTCAGAGGAAAAGGGGAACGGACCGAACGATCCGGAGCACATGTAATCCGTTACTGCCGGGACAGTCGTGGCCGAGTGGTTAAGGCGATGGACTTGAAATCCATTGGGATATTCCCGCGCAGGTTCGAATCCTGCCGGCTGCGTCCCCGTTTTGCCATTTTTGTTCTTGGGAGTTATCGTTGGTTTCTGTTTCTTTTACAGCACTTTTACATCCTCGAAATGGTTTACGTGAGGGTCTCGCCATCAATCCCGCCCAGAACGCGGCGGGTGGCGAGTTCAGAGGAAAAGGGGAACCGACCGAACGATCCGGAGCACATGTAATCCGTTACTGTCGGGGCAGTCGTGGCCGAGTGGTTAAGGCGATGGACTTGAAATCCATGGATATATTCCCACGCAGGCTGGAATCCTGCGGGCTGCGTCCACGTTTTGCCATTTTTGTTCTTGGGAGTTATCGTTGGTTTCTGTTTCTTTTACAGCGCTTTTACATCCTCGAAATAGTTTACGTGAGGTCTTCGCCACCAATCCCGCACAGAACGCGGCGGGTGGCGAGTTCAGAGGAAAAGGGGAACGGACCGAACGATCCGGAGCACATGTAATCTGTTACTGCTGGGACAGTCGTGGCCGAGTGGTTAAGGCGATGGACTTGAAATCCATTGGGATATTCCCGCGCAGGTTCGAATCCTGCCGGCTGCGTCCCCGTTTTGCCATTTTTGTTCTTGGGAGTTATCGTTGGTTTCTGTTTCTTTTACAGCACTTTTACATCCTCGAAATGGTTTACGTAGGGGCCTCGCCATCAATCCCGCACAGAACGTGGCGGGTGGCGAGTTCAGAGGAAAAGGGGAACGGACCGAACGATCCGGAGCACATGTAATCCGTTACTGCCGGGACAGTCGTGGCCGAGTGGTTATGGCGATGGACTTGAAATCCATGGATATATTCCCACGCAGGCTGGAATCCTGCGGGCTGCGTCCACGTTTTGCCATTTTTGTTCTTGGGAGTTATCGTTGGTTTCTGTTTCTTTTACAGCACTTTTACATCCTCGAAATGGTTTACGTAGGGGCCTCGCCATCAATCCCGCACAGAACGTGGCGGGTGGCGAGTTCAGAGGAAAAGGGGAACGGACCGAACGATCCGGAGCACATGTAATCCGTTACTGCCGGGACAGTCGTGGCCGAGTGGTTAAGGCGATGGACTTGAAATCCATTGGGATATTCCCGCGCAGGTTCGAATCCTGCCGGCTGCGTCCCCGTTTTGCCATTTTTGTTCTTGGGAGTTATCGTTGGTTTCTGTTTCTTTTACAGCACTTTTACATCCTCGAAATGGTTTACGTAGGGGCCTCGCCATCAATCCCGCACAGAACGTGGCGGGTGGCGAGTTCAGAGGAAAAGGGGAACGGACCGAACGATCCGGAGCACATGTAATCCGTTACTGTCGGGGCAGTCGTGGCCGAGTGGTTAAGGCGATGGACTTGAAATCCATTGGGATATTCCCGCGCAGGTTCGAATCCTGCCGGCTGCGTCCCCGTTTTGCCATTTTTGTTCTTGGGAGTTATCGTTGGTTTCTGTTTCTTTTACAGCACTTTTACTTCCTCGAAATGGTTTACGTGAGGGTCTCGCCATCAATCCCGCCCAGAACGCGGCGGGTGGCGAGTTTTTGAGGAAAAGGGGAACGGACCGAACGATCCGGAGCACATGTAATCCGTTACTGTCGGGGCAGTCGTGGCCGAGTGGTTAAGGCGATGGACTTGAAATCCGTTGGGGTATTCCCGCGCATGTTCGAATCCTGCCGGCTGCGTCCCCGTTTTGCCATTTTTGTTCTTGGGAGTTATCGTTGGTTTCTGTTTCTTTTACAGCACTTTTACATCCTCGAAATGGTTTACGTGAGGGTCTCGCCATCAATCCCGCCCAGAACGCGGCGGGTGGCGAGTTCAGAGGAAAAGGGGAACGGACCGAACGATCCGGAGCACATGTAATCCGTTACTGTCGGGGCAGTCGTGGCCGAGTGGTTAAGGCGATGGACTTGAAATCCATTGGGATATTCCCGCGCAGGTTCGAATCCTGCCGGCTGCGTCCCCGTTTTGCCATTTTTGTTCTTGGGAGTTATCGTTGGTTTCTGTTTCTTTTACAGCACTTTTACATCCTCGAAATGGTTTACGTAAGGGCCTCGCCATCAATCCCGCACAGAACGTGGCGGGTGGCGAGTTCAGAGGAAAAGGGGAACGGACCGAACGATCCGGAGCACATGTAATCCGTTACTGCCGGGGCAGTCGTGGCCGAGTGGTTAAGGCGATGGACTTGAAATCCATTGGGATATTCCCGCGCAGGTTCGAATCCTGCCGGCTGCGTCCCCGTTTTGCCATTTTTGTTCTTGGGAGTTATCGTTGGTTGCTGTTTCTTTTACAGCACTTTTACATCCTCGAAATGGTTTACGTGAGGGCCTCGCCATCAATCCCGCACAGAACGTGGCGGGTGGCGAGTTCAGAGGAAAAGGGGAACGGACCGAACGATCCGGAGCACATGTAATCCGTTACTGTCGGGGCAGTCGTGGCCGAGTGGTTAAGGCGATGGACTTGAAATCCATTGGGATATTCCCGCGCAGGTTCGAATCCTGCCGGCTGCGTCCCCGTTTTGCCATTTTTGTTCTTGGGAGTTATCGTTGGTTTCTGTTTCTTTTACAGCACTTTTACATCCTCGAAATGGTTTACGTAAGGGCCTCGCCATCAATCCCGCACAGAACGTGGCGGGTGGCGAGTTCAGAGGAAAAGGGGAACGGACCGAACGATCCGGAGCACATGTAATCCGTTACTGCCGGGGCAGTCGTGGCCGAGTGGTTAAGGCGATGGACTTGAAATCCATTGGGATATTCCCGCGCAGGTTCGAATCCTGCCGGCTGCGTCCCCGTTTTGCCATTTTTGTTCTTGGGAGTTATCGTTGGTTGCTGTTTCTTTTACAGCACTTTTACATCCTCGAAATGGTTTACGTGAGGGCCTCGCCATCAATCCCGCACAGAACGTGGCGGGTGGCGAGTTCAGAGGAAAAGGGGAACGGACCGAACGATCCGGAGCACATGTAATCCGTTACTGTCGGGGCAGTCGTGGCCGAGTGGTTAAGGCGATGGACTTGAAATCCATTGGGATATTCCCGCGCAGGTTCGAATCCTGCCGGCTGCGTCCCCGTTTTGCCATTTTTGTTCTTGGGAGTTATCGTTGGTTTCTGTTTCTTTTACAGCACTTTTACATCCTCGAAATGGTTTACGTGAGGGTCTCGCCATCAATCCCGCCCAGAACGCGGCGGGTGGCGAGTTTTTGAGGAAAAGGGGAACGGACCGAACGATCCGGAGCACATGTAATCCGTTACTGTCGGGGCAGTCGTGGCCGAGTGGTTAAGGCGATGGACTTGAAATCCGTTGGGGTATTCCCGCGCATGTTCGAATCCTGCCGGCTGCGTCCCCGTTTTGCCATTTTTGTTCTTGGGAGTTATCGTTGGTTTCTGTTTCTTTTACAGCGCCTTTACATCCTCGAAATAGTTTACGTGAGGCCTTCGCCACCAATCCCGCACAGAACGCGGCGGGTGGCGAGTTCAGAGGAAAAGGGGAACGGACCGAACGATCCGGAGCACATGTAATCTGTTACTGCCGGGGCAGTCGTGGCCGAGTGGTTAAGGCGATGGACTTGAAATCCATTGGGATATTCCCGCGCAGGTTCGAATCCTGCCGGCTGCGTCCCCGTTTTGCCATTTTTGTTCTTGGGAGTTATCGTTGGTTTCTGTTTCTTTTACAGCACTTTTACATCCTCGAAATGGTTTACGTGAGGGTCTCGCCATCAATCCCGCCCAGAACGCGGCGGGTGGCGAGTTTTTGAGGAAAAGGGGAACGGACCGAACGAACCGGAGCACATGTAATCCGTTACTGTCGGGGCAGTCGTGGCCGAGTGGTTAAGGCGATGGACTTGAAATCCGTTGGGGTATTCCCGCGCAGGTTCGAATCCTGCCGGCTGCGTCCCCGTTTTGCCATTTTTGTTCTTGGGAGTTATCGTTGGTTTCTGTTTCTTTTACAGCGCTTTTACATCCTCGAAATAGTTTACGTGAGGTCTTCGCCACCAATCCCGCACAGAACGCGGCGGGTGGCGAGTTCAGAGGAAAAGGGGAACGGACCGAACGATCCGGAGCACATGTAATCTGTTACTTCCGGGGCAGTCGTGGCCGAGTGGTTAAGGCGATGCACTTGAAATCCATTGGGATATTCCCGCGCAGTTTCGAATCCTGCCGGCTGCGTCCCCGTTTTGCCATTTTTGTTCTTCGGAGTTATCGTTGGTTTCTGTTTCTTTTACAGCACTTTTACATCCTCGAAATAGTTTACGTGAGGCCTTCGCCACCAATCCCGCACAGAACGCGGCAGGTGGCGAGTTCAGAGGAAAAGGGGAACGGACCGAACGATCCGGAGCACATGTAATCTGTTACTGCCGGGGCAGTCGTGGCCGAGTGGTTAAGGCGATGGACTTGAAATCCATTGTGATATTCCCGCGCAGGTTCGAATCCTGCCGGCTGCGTCCCCGTTTTGCCATTTTTGTTCTTGGGAGTTATCGTTGGTTTCTGTTTCTTTTACAGCGCTTTTACATCCTCGAAATAGTTTACGTGAGGTCTTCGCCACCAATCCCGCACAGAACGCGGCGGGTGGCGAGTTCAGAGGAAAAGGGGAACGGACCGAACGATCCGGAGCACATGTAATCTGTTACTTCCGGGGCAGTCGTGGCCGAGTGGTTAAGGCGATGGACTTGAAATCCATTGGGATATTCCCGCGCAGTTTCGAATCCTGCCGGCTGCGTCCCCGTTTTGCCATTTTTGTTCTTGGGAGTTATCGTTGGTTTCTGTTTCTTTTACAGCACTTTTACATCCTCGAAATGGTTTACGTAAGGGCCTCGCCATCAATCCCGCACAGAACGTGGCGGGTGGCGAGTTCAGAGGAAAAGGGGAACGGACCGAACGATCCGGAGCACATGTAATCCGTTACTGCCGGGACAGTCGTGGCCGAGTGGTTATGGCGATGGACTTGAAATCCATTGGGATATTCCCGCGCAGGCTGGAATCCTGCGGGCTGCGTCCACGTTTTGCCATTTTTGTTCTTGGGAGTTATCGTTGGTTTCTGTTTCTTTTACAGCGCTTTTACATCCTCGAAATGGTTTACGTAAGGGCCTCGCCATCAATCCCGCCCAGAACGCGGCGGGTGGCGAGTTCAGAGGAAAAGGGGAAGGGACCGAACGATCCGGAGCACATGTAATCCGTTACTGCCGGGACAGTCGTGGCCGAGTGGTTATGGCGATGGACTTGAAATCCATTGGGATATTCCCGCGCAGGCTGGAATCCTGCGGGCTGCGTCCACGTTTTGCCATTTTTGTTCTTGGGAGTTATCGTTGGTTTCTGTTTCTTTTACAGCGCTTTTACATCCTCGAAATGGTTTACGTAAGGGCCTCGCCATCAATCCCGCACAGAACGTGGCGGGTGGCGAGTTCAGAGGAAAAGGGGAACGGACCGAACGATCCGGAGCACATGTAATCCGTTACTGCCGGGACAGTCGTGGCCGAGTGGTTATGGCGATGGACTTGAAATCCATTGGGATATTCCCGCGCAGGCTGGAATCCTGCGGGCTGCGTCCACGTTTTGCCATTTTTGTTCTTGGGAGTTATCGTTGGTTGCTGTTTCTTTTACAGCACTTTTACATCCTCGAAATGGTTTACGTGAGGGCCTCGCCATCAATCCCGCCCAGAACGCGGCGGGTGGCGAGTTCAGAGGAAAAGGGGAACGGACCGAACGATCCGGAGCACATGTAATTCGTTACTGTCGGGGCAGTCGTGGCCGAGTGGTTAAGGCGATGGACTTGAAATCCATTGGGATATTCCCGCGCAGGTTCGAATCCTGCAGGCTGCGTCCCCGTTTTGCCATTTTTGTTCTTGGGAGTTATCGTTGGTTTCTGTTTCTTTTACAGCACTTTTACATCCTCGAAATGGTTTACGTAGGGGCCTCGCCATCAATCCCGCACAGAACGTGGCGGGTGGCGAGTTCAGAGGAAAAGGGGAACGGACCGAACGATCCGGAGCACATGTAATCCGTTACTGCCGGGACAGTCGTGGCCGAGTGGTTAAGGCGAGGGACTTGAAATCCATTGGGATATTCCCGCGCAGGTTCGAATCCTGCCGGCTGCGTCCCCGTTTTGCCATTTTTGTTCTTGGGAGTTATCGTTGGTTTCTGTTTCTTTTACAGCACTTTTACATCCTCGAAATGGTTTACGTGAGGGTCTCGCCATCAATCCCGCCCAGAACGCGGCGGGTGGCGAGTTCAGAGGAAAAGGGGAACGGACCGAACGATCCGGAGCACATGTAATCCGTTACTGTCGGGGCAGTCGTGGCCGAGTGGTTAAGGCGATGGACTTGAAATCCATGGATATATTCCCACGCAGGCTGGAATCCTGCGGGCTGCGTCCACGTTTTGCCATTTTTGTTCTTGGGAGTTATCGTTGGTTTCTGTTTCTTTTACAGCGCTTTTACATCCTCGAAATAGTTTACGTGAGGTCTTCGCCACCAATCCCGCACAGAACGCGGCGGGTGGCGAGTTCAGAGGAAAAGGGGAACGGACCGAACGATCCGGAGCACATGTAATCTGTTACTGCCGGGACAGTCGTGGCCGAGTGGTTAAGGCGATGGACTTGAAATCCATTGGGATATTCCCGCGCAGGTTCGAATCCTGCCGGCTGCGTCCCCGTTTTGCCATTTTTGTTCTTGGGAGTTATCGTTGGTTTCTGTTTCTTTTACAGCACTTTTACATCCTCGAAATGGTTTACGTAGGGGCCTCGCCATCAATCCCGCACAGAACGTGGCGGGTGGCGAGTTCAGAGGAAAAGGGGAACGGACCGAACGATCCGGAGCACATGTAATCCGTTACTGCCGGGACAGTCGTGGCCGAGTGGTTATGGCGATGGACTTGAAATCCATGGATATATTCCCACGCAGGCTGGAATCCTGCGGGCTGCGTCCACGTTTTGCCATTTTTGTTCTTGGGAGTTATCGTTGGTTTCTGTTTCTTTTACAGCACTTTTACATCCTGGAAATGGTTTACGTAGGGGCCTCGCCATCAATCCCGCACAGAACGTGGCGGGTGGCGAGTTCAGAGGAAAAGGGGAACGGACCGAACGATCCGGAGCACATGTAATCCGTTACTGCCGGGACAGTCGTGGCCGAGTGGTTAAGGCGATGGACTTGAAATCCATTGGGATATTCCCGCGCAGGTTCGAATCCTGCCGGCTGCGTCCCCGTTTTGCCATTTTTGTTCTTGGGAGTTATCGTTGGTTTCTGTTTCTTTTACAGCACTTTTACATCCTCGAAATGGTTTACGTAGGGGCCTCGCCATCAATCCCGCACAGAACGTGGCGGGTGGCGAGTTCAGAGGAAAAGGGGAACGGACCGAACGATCCGGAGCACATGTAATCCGTTACTGTCGGGGCAGTCGTGGCCGAGTGGTTAAGGCGATGGACTTGAAATCCATTGGGATATTCCCGCGCAGGTTCGAATCCTGCCGGCTGCGTCCCCGTTTTGCCATTTTTGTTCTTGGGAGTTATCGTTGGTTTCTGTTTCTTTTACAGCACTTTTACATCCTCGAAATGGTTTACGTGAGGGTCTCGCCATCAATCCCGCCCAGAACGCGGCGGGTGGCGAGTTTTTGAGGAAAAGGGGAACGGACCGAACGATCCGGAGCACATGTAATCCGTTACTGTCGGGGCAGTCGTGGCCGAGTGGTTAAGGCGATGGACTTAAAATCCGTTGGGGTATTCCCGCGCATGTTCGAATCCTGCCGGCTGCGTCCCCGTTTTGCCATTTTTGTTCTTGGGAGTTATCGTTGGTTTCTGTTTCTTTTACAGCACTTTTACATCCTCGAAATGGTTTACGTGAGGGTCTCGCCATCAATCCCGCCCAGAACGCGGCGGGTGGCGAGTTCAGAGGAAAAGGGGAACGGACCGAACGATCCGGAGCACATGTAATCCGTTACTGTCGGGGCAGTCGTGGCCGAGTGGTTAAGGCGATGGACTTGAAATCCATTGGGATATTCCCGCGCAGGTTCGAATCCTGCCGGCTGCGTCCCCGTTTTGCCATTTTTGTTCTTGGGAGTTATCGTTGGTTTCTGTTTCTTTTACAGCACTTTTACATCCTCGAAATGGTTTACGTAAGGGCCTCGCCATCAATCCCGCACAGAACGTGGCGGGTGGCGAGTTCAGAGGAAAAGGGGAACGGACCGAACGATCCGGAGCACATGTAATCCGTTACTGCCGGGGCAGTCGTGGCCGAGTGGTTAAGGCGATGGACTTGAAATCCATTGGGATATTCCCGCGCAGGTTCGAATCCTGCCGGCTGCGTCCCCGTTTTGCCATTTTTGTTCTTGGGAGTTATCGTTGGTTGCTGTTTCTTTTACAGCACTTTTACATCCTCGAAATGGTTTACGTGAGGGCCTCGCCATCAATCCCGCACAGAACGTGGCGGGTGGCGAGTTCAGAGGAAAAGGGGAACGGACCGAACGATCCGGAGCACATGTAATCCGTTACTGTCGGGGCAGTCGTGGCCGAGTGGTTAAGGCGATGGACTTGAAATCCATTGGGATATTCCCGCGCAGGTTCGAATCCTGCCGGCTGCGTCCCCGTTTTGCCATTTTTGTTCTTGGGAGTTATCGTTGGTTTCTGTTTCTTTTACAGCACTTTTACATCCTCGAAATGGTTTACGTGAGGGTCTCGCCATCAATCCCGCCCAGAACGCGGCGGGTGGCGAGTTTTTGAGGAAAAGGGGAACGGACCGAACGATCCGGAGCACATGTAATCCGTTACTGTCGGGGCAGTCGTGGCCGAGTGGTTAAGGCGATGGACTTGAAATCCGTTGGGGTATTCCCGCGCATGTTCGAATCCTGCCGGCTGCGTCCCCGTTTTGCCATTTTTGTTCTTGGGAGTTATCGTTGGTTTCTGTTTCTTTTACAGCGCTTTTACATCCTCGAAATAGTTTACGTGAGGCCTTCGCCACCAATCCCGCACAGAACGCGGCGGGTGGCGAGTTCAGAGGAAAAGGGGAACGGACCGAATGATCCGGAGCACATGTAATCTGTTACTGCCGGGGCAGTCGTGGCCGAGTGGTTAAGGCGATGGACTTGAAATCCATTGGGATATTCCCGCGCAGGTTCGAATCCTGCCGGCTGCGTCCCCGTTTTGCCATTTTTGTTCTTGGGAGTTATCGTTGGTTTCTGTTTCTTTTACAGCACTTTTACATCCTCGAAATGGTTTACGTGAGGGTCTCGCCATCAATCCCGCCCAGAACGCGGCGGGTGGCGAGTTTTTGAGGAAAAGGGGAACGGACCGAACGATCCGGAGCACATGTAATCCGTTACTGTCGGGGCAGTCGTGGCCGAGTGGTTAAGGCGATGGACTTGAAATCCGTTGGGGTATTCCCGCGCAGGTTCGAATCCTGCCGGCTGCGTCCCCGTTTTGCCATTTTTGTTCTTGGGAGTTATCGTTGGTTTCTGTTTCTTTTACAGCGCTTTTACATCCTCGAAATAGTTTACGTGAGGTCTTCGCCACCAATCCCGCACAGAACGCGGCGGGTGGCGAGTTCAGAGGAAAAGGGGAACGGACCGAACGATCCGGAGCACATGTAATCTGTTACTGCCGGGGCAGTCGTGGCCGAGTGGTTAAGGCGATGGACTTGAAATCCATTGGGATATTCCCGCGCAGGTTCGAATCCTGCCGGCTGCGTCCCCGTTTTGCCATTTTTGTTCTTGGGAGTTATCGTTGGTTTCTGTTTCTTTTACAGCGCTTTTACATCCTCGAAATAGTTTACGTGAGGTCTTCGCCACCAATCCCGCACAGAACGCGGCGGGTGGCGAGTTCAGAGGAAAAGGGGAACGGACCGAACGATCCGGAGCACATGTAATCTGTTACTTCCGGGGCAGTCGTGGCCGAGTGGTTAAGGCGATGGACTTGAAATCCATTGGGATATTCCCGCGCAGTTTCGAATCCTGCCGGCTGCGTCCCCGTTTTGCCATTTTTGTTCTTGGGAGTTATCGTTGGTTTCTGTTTCTTTTACAGCACTTTTACATCCTCGAAATGGTTTACGTAAGGGCCTCGCCATCAATCCATCAATCCCGCACAGAACGTGGCGGGTGGCGAGTTCAGAGGAAAAGGGGAACGGACCGAACGATCCGGAGCACATGTAATCCGTTACTGCCGGGACAGTCGTGGCCGAGTGGTTATGGCAATGGACTTGAAATCCATTGGGATATTCCCGCGCAGGCTGGAATCCTGCGGGCTGCGTCCACGTTTTGCCATTTTTGTTCTTGGGAGTTATCGTTGGTTTCTGTTTCTTTTACAGCGCTTTTACATCCTCGAAATGGTTTACGTAAGGGCCTCGCCATCAATCCCGCCCAGAACGCGGCGGGTGGCGAGTTCAGAGGAAAAGGGGAAGGGACCGAACGATCCGGAGCACATGTAATCCGTTACTGCCGGGACAGTCGTGGCCGAGTGGTTATGGCGATGGACTTGAAATCCATTGGGATATTCCCGCGCAGGCTGGAATCCTGCGGGCTGCGTCCACGTTTTGCCATTTTTGTTCTTGGGAGTTATCGTTGGTTTCTGTTTCTTTTACAGCGCTTTTACATCCTCGAAATGGTTTACGTAAGGGCCTCGCCATCAATCCCGCACAGAACGTGGCGGGTGGCGAGTTCAGAGGAAAAGGGGAACGGACCGAACGATCCGGAGCACATGTAATGTGTTACTGCCGGGGCAGTCGTGGCCGAGTGGTTAAGGCGATGGACTTGAAATCCATTGGGATATTCCCGCGCAGTTTCGAATCCTGCCGGCTGCGTCCCCGTTTTGCCATTTTTGTTCTTGGGAGTTATCGTTGGTTTCTGTTTCTTTTACAGCACTTTTACATCCTCGAAATGGTTTACGTAAGGGCCTCGCCATCAATCCCGCACAGAACGTGGCGGGTGGCGAGTTCAGAGGAAAAGGGGAACGGACCGAACGATCCGGAGCACATGTAATCCGTTACTGCCGGGACAGTCGTGGCCGAGTGGTTATGGCGATGGACTTGAAATCCATTGGGATATTCCCGCGCAGGCTGGAATCCTGCGGGCTGCGTCCACGTTTTGCCATTTTTGTTCTTGGGAGTTATCGTTGGTTTCTGTTTCTTTTACAGCGCTTTTACATCCTCGAAATAGTTTACGAGAGGTCTTCGCCACCAATCCCGCACAGAACGCGGCGGGTGGCGAGTTCAGAGGAAAAGGGGAACGGACCGAACGATCCGGAGCACATGTAATCCGTTACTGCCGGGACAGTCGTGGCCGAGTGGTTATGGCGATGGACTTGAAATCCATTGGGATATTCCCGCGCAGGCTGGAATCCTGCGGACTGCGTCCACGTTTTGCCATTTTTGTTCTTGGGAGTTATCGTTGGTTTCTGTTTCTTTTACAGCGCTTTTACATCCTCGAAATAGTTTACGTGAGGTCTTCGCCACCAATCCCGCACAGAACGCGGCGGGTGGCGAGTTCAGAGGAAAAGGGGAACGGACCGAACGATCCGGAGCACATGTAATCTGTTACTGCCGGGGCAGTCGTGGCCGAGTGGTTAAGGCGATGGACTTGAAATCCATTGGGATATTCCCGCGCAGTTTCGAATCCTGCCGGCTGCGTCCCCGTTTTGCCATTTTTGTTCTTGGGAGTTATCGTTGGTTTCTGTTTCTTTTACAGCACTTTTACATCCTCGAAATGGTTTACGTAAGGGCCTCGCCATCAATCCCGCACAGAACGTGGCGGGTGGCGAGTTCAGAGGAAAAGGGGAACGGACCGAACGATCCGGAGCACATGTAATCCGTTACTGCCGGGACAGTCGTGGCCGAGTGGTTATGGCGATTGACTTGAAATCCATTGGGATATTCCCGCGCAGGCTGGAATCCTGCGGGCTGCGTCCACGTTTTGCCATTTTTGTTCTTGGGAGTTATCGTTGGTTTCTGTTTCTTTTACAGCGCTTTTACATCCTCGAAATGGTTTACGTAAGGGCCTCGCCATCAATCCCGCCCAGAACGCGGCGGGTGGCGAGTTCAGAGGAAAAGGGGAACGGACCGAACGATCCGGAGCACATGTAATCCGTTACTGCCGGGACAGTCGTGGCCGAGTGGTTATGGCGATGGACTTGAAATCCATTGGGATATTCCCGCGCAGGCTGGAATCCTGCGGGCTGCGTCCACGTTTTGCCATTTTTGTTCTTGGGAGTTATCGTTGGTTTTTGTTTCTTTTACAGCGCTTTTACATCCTCGAAATGGTTTACGTAAGGGCCTCGCCATCAATCCCGCCCAGAACGCGGCGGGTGGCGAGTTCAGAGGAAAAGGGGAACGGACCGAACGATCCGGAGCACATGTAATCCGTTACTGTCGGGGCAGTCGTGGCCGAGTGGTTAAGGCGATGGACTTGAAATCCATTGGGATATTCCCGCGCAGGTTCGAATCCTGCCGGCTGCGTCCCCGTTTTGCCATTTTTGTTCTTGGGAGTTATCGTTGGTTTCTGTTTCTTTTACAGCACTTTTACATCCTCGAAATGGTTTACGTAAGGGCCTCGCCATCAATCCCGCCCAGAACGCGGCGGGTGGCGAGTTCAGAGGAAAAGGGGAACGGACCGAACGATCCGGAGCACATGTAATCCGTTACTGTCGGGGCAGTCGTGGCCGAGTGGTTAAGGCGATGGACTTGAAATCCATTGGGATATTCCCGCGCAGGTTCGAATCCTGCCGGCTGCGTCCCCGTTTTGCCATTTTTGTTCTTGGGAGTTATCGTTGGTTTCTGTTTCTTTTACAGCGCTTTTACATCCTCGAAATGGTTTACGTAAGGGCCTCGCCATCAATCCCGCCCAGAACGCGGCGGGTGGCGAGTTCAGAGGAAAAGGGGAACGGACCGAACGATCCGGAGCACATGTAATCCGTTACTGCCGGGACAGTCGTGGCCGAGTGGTTATGGCGATGGACTTGAAATCCATTGGGATATTCCCGCGCAGGCTGGAATCCTGCGGGCTGCGTCCACGTTTTGCCATTTTTGTTCTTGGGAGTTATCGTTGGTTTCTGTTTCTTTTACAGCGCTTTTACATCCTCGAAATGGTTTACGTAAGGGCCTCGCCATCAATCCCGCCCAGAACGCGGCGGGTGGCGAGTTCAGAGGAAAAGGGGAACGGACCGAACGATCCGGAGCACATGTAATCCGTTACTGCCGGGACAGTCGTGGCCGAGTGGTTATGGCGATGGACTTGAAATCCATTGGGATATTCCCGCGCAGGCTGGAATCCTGCGGGCTGCGTCCACGTTTTGCCATTTTTGTTCTTGGGAGTTATCGTTGGTTTCTGTTTCTTTTACAGCGCTTTTACATCCTCGAAATGGTTTACGTAAGGGCCTCGCCATCAATCCCGCCCAGAACGCGGCGGGTGGCGAGTTCAGAGGAAAAGGGGAACGGACCGAACGATCCGGAGCACATGTAATCCGTTACTGCCGGGACAGTCGTGGCCGAGTGGTTATGGCGATGGACTTGAAATCCATTGGGATATTCCCGCGCAGGCTGGAATCCTGCGGGCTGCGTCCACGTTTTGCCATTTTTGTTCTTGGGAGTTATCGTTGGTTTCTGTTTCTTTTACAGCGCTTTTACATCCTCGAAATGGTTTACGTAAGGGCCTCGCCATCAATCCCGCACAGAACGTGGCGGGTGGCGAGTTCAGAGGAAAAGGGGAACGGACCGAACGATCCGGAGCACATGTAATCCGTTACTGCCGGGACAGTCGTGGCCGAGTGGTTATGGCGATGGACTTGAAATCCATTGGGATATTCCCGCGCAGGCTGGAATCCTGCGGGCTGCGTCCACGTTTTGCCATTTTTGTTCTTGGGAGTTATCGTTGGTTTCTGTTTCTTTTACAGCACTTTTACATCCTCGAAATGGTTTACGTAAGGGCCTCGCCATCAATCCCGCACAGAACGTGGCGGGTGGCGAGTTCAGAGGAAAAGGGGAACGGACCGAACGATCCGGAGCACATGTAATCCGTTACTGCCGGGACAGTCGTGGCCGAGTGGTTATGGCGATTTACTTGAAATCCATTGGGATATTCCCGCGCAGGCTGGAATCCTGCGGGCTGCGTCCACGTTTTGCCATTTTTGTTCTTGGGAGTTATCGTTGGTTTCTGTTTCTTTTACAGCGCTTTTACATCCTCGAAATAGTTTACGTGAGGTCTTCGCCACCAATCCCGCACAGAACGCGGCGGGTGGCGAGTTCAGAGGAAAAGGGGAACGGACCGAACGATCCGGAGCACATGTAATCCGTTACTGCCGGGACAGTCGTGGCCGAGTGGTTATGGCGATGGACTTGAAATCCATTGGGATATTCCCGCGCAGGCTGGAATCCTGCGGGCTGCGTCCACGTTTTGCCATTTTTGTTCTTGGGAGTTATCGTTGGTTTCTGTTTCTTTTACAGCACTTTTACATCCTCGAAATGGTTTACGTAAGGGCCTCGCCATCAATCCCGCACAGAACGTGGCGGGTGGCGAGTTCAGAGGAAAAGGGGAACGGACCGAACGATCCGGAGCACATGTAATCCGTTACTGCCGGGACAGTCGTGGCCGAGTGGTTATGGCGATTTACTTGAAATCCATTGGGATATTCCCGCGCAGGCTGGAATCCTGCGGGCTGCGTCCACGTTTTGCCATTTTTGTTCTTGGGAGTTATCGTTGGTTTCTGTTTCTTTTACAGCGCTTTTACATCCTCGAAATAGTTTACGTGAGGTCTTCGCCACCAATCCCGCACAGAACGCGGCGGGTGGCGAGTTCAGAGGAAAAGGGGAACGGACCGAACGATCCGGAGCACATGTAATCCGTTACTGCCGGGACAGTCGTGGCCGAGTGGTTATGGCGATGGACTTGAAATCCATTGGGATATTCCCGCGCAGGCTGGAATCCTGCGGGCTGCGTCCACGTTTTGCCATTTTTGTTCTTGGGAGTTATCGTTGGTTTCTGTTTCTTTTACAGCGCTTTTACATCCTCGAAATAGTTTACGTGAGGTCTTCGCCACCAATCCCGCACAGAACGCGGCGGGTGGCGAGTTCAGAGGAAAAGGGGAACGGACCGAACGATCCGGAGCACATGTAATCTGTTACTGCCGGGGCAGTCGTGGCCGAGTGGTTAAGGCGATGGACTTGAAATCCATTGGGATATTCCCGCGCAGTTTCGAATCCTGCCGGCTGCGTCCCCGTTTTGCCATTTTTGTTCTTGGGAGTTATCGTTGGTTTCTGTTTCTTTTACAGCACTTTTACATCCTCGAAATGGTTTACGTAAGGGCCTCGCCATCAATCCCGCACAGAACGTGGCGGGTGGCGAGTTCAGAGGAAAAGGGGAACGGACCGAACGATCCGGAGCACATGTAATCCGTTACTGCCGGGACAGTCGTGGCCGAGTGGTTATGGCGATGGACTTGAAATCCATTGGGATATTCCCGCGCAGGCTGGAATCCTGCGGGCTGCGTCCACGTTTTGCCATTTTTGTTCTTGGGAGTTATCGTTGGTTTCTGTTTCTTTTACAGCGCTTTTACATCCTCGAAATGGTTTACGTAAGGGCCTCGCCATCAATCCCGCCCAGAACGCGGCGGGTGGCGAGTTCAGAGGAAAAGGGGAACGGACCGAACGATCCGGAGCACATGTAATCTGTTACTGCCGGGGCAGTCGTGGCCGAGTGGTTAAGGCGATGGACTTGAAATCCATTGGGATATTCCCGCGCAGTTTCGAATCCTGCCGGCTGCGTCCCCGTTTTGCCATTTTTGTTCTTGGGAGTTATCGTTGGTTTCTGTTTCTTTTACAGCACTTTTACATCCTCGAAATGGTTTACGTAAGGGCCTCGCCATCAATCCCGCACAGAACGTGGCGGGTGGCGAGTTCAGAGGAAAAGGGGAACGGACCGAACGATCCGGAGCACATGTAATCCGTTACTGCCGGGGCAGTCGTGGCCGAGTGGTTATGGCGATGGACTTGAAATCCATTGGGATATTCCCGCGCAGGCTGGAATCCTGCGGGCTGCGTCCACGTTTTGCCATTTTTGTTCTTGAGAGTTATCGTTGGTTGCTGTTTCTTTTACAGCACTTTTACATGCTCTAAATGATTGACGTGAGGGTCTCGCCCTCAATCCCGCACAGAACGTGGCGGGTGGCGAGTTCAGAGGAAAAGGGGAACGGACCGAACGATCCGGAGCACATATAATCCGTTACTGCCGGGGCAGTCGTGGCCGAGTGGTTGAGGCGATGGACTTGAAATCCATTGGGATATTTCCGCGCAGGTTCGAATCCTGCCGGCTGCGTCCACGTTTTGCCATTTTAAAGCAAAGCTTTCTACCTCTACCCCCCAAGGGTTCTTTCGCGACCGTTGGTGTCACCAGAAAACTCCAGCGAACAAATAAAAGTATTTACTGGCACCGCCGGGAATCGAACTCGGAACTAATAGACTAACAAAGCGAGAGCCCGTTGTCTTACCGATTTAGCTACGAGCCCACGCGAACACCGGAAGACAAATGGTGTACTGGCCAAGCACGTCTACGGGTTTACCCGCTGCGTTCTCGCTGAAGGCCACTTGAAAGCGTCACGCGACCACTCACGCCCGGCCCTGTGCGCATCCTGCTCATGTGCTAAGGGTTACAAAAATTAAAGGAAGCTCACACCAATCCATGGAATTTCACTTTTAGTACGACAATGTGCTAAAGCCTGTGGCCTCCAGTGTTCACGTAGAAAATCACAGCTCCTTGTTGTCCGCCCTGACGCCAAATCAAAGAATACATTCAAATACTCCTTGATGACCAGGCCATCACTCCAAACCCCAGCATCAAGATCCTGGGCCTACATTTCCAGGCCAACACCAAGAGTGACGTCTCCTTGCAGCGCCTCAAAAACAGCATTAATCTAATCATACACATGATCAGGCGAGTTGCCACCAAGAAGCGAGGCCTAAAAGAATCCGGTACCTTTCGATTAATTGAAGCTTTTGTCCTCTCGAGAGTTACTTACGACAAACCCCTATCTTCTTCTCGACGAGGAAGACATAGAGATGCTTTATATAATGATTAGAAAGGCGGTTGAGCAGGCCATTGGTCTTCTCAAGAGTGCGTCCACACTGAGGCTGCTAAGCACGGGCTCCACAACACGGTGGAAGAGCTGATCGAAGGCCATCTTTCTAACCAGAAGGTCCGACTCAGAACTGCGGTGGGTAACCGCATGCTTCACCAGATTGGCTGGGCAGCCCAGAATGTCACTCCGCTTGACGTACTCCCAGACTCTTGGCGACTAAAACTAAAGATGCTCCCTTTGCTTAGAAATATGAACCCCTCACATGACGAGGGTCAACGAAAAGCATGGGCTCAAGCGCTAAACACCACCCTCGGTGGGGATCATGCAGTTATCTACACAGACGCCTCCAAACATCGAGGGCAGCAACACGCCATCATCGTGGCTACCTCAGGAACCAACCTCCTTGCGTGTACCTCGCTTAGGACCCAACAAATGACGGCACCAGAAGAGGCAGCCATCACCTTGGCTCTCACTCAACCAGGGGTTCGGAGGGTAGTCACCCATTCCCAGCAAGCCTACTGGAATTACCAGTCGGGTTGGGTGTCCTGACCTGCACTGTGCGTGCTAAAAAAACACTCCCCAAACGGTTCCATTCAGCTCATCTGGACACCTCCTCACGCTTCAATGGAGGGCAACAAATACGCCCACCCAACAAGCCTGCGCTTTTACCTCCCATGCTAAGGAGCTGCACGAGGACAGTCACCCGCTTGTCACGTCCAGGGAGATAATCCAGCATTATCGCCTTCTGAGACAGACCGCACCTTCGCCTTACCCTGACTTTTCCAGAGAACAAACTACCCCGCGGCTCATACAATCCGGGCTCCAAGCTTCCCACAGCCTACGCGTCTTCACGTAATGCATCCGAATCGCTACGACGCTGAATGTAAATTTTTCTCAGAAGTAGGAATACTCCGCCCCGTAATCGGGGTGTGCGACTTTAGCCCTCAGCACCCTCCTCTCTTTCCGTCAACTACCCAACTAGAGCAATGGGAGATGCTGCTGTCCAGGCCCTCTCTACCTACCCAGCTTCAGCGGGTGGACAATACACAGGCCGCGCGGACTGCATATGGGCACCACAGAAGAAGGAATCACTCCCCAGGGCTGCACTCTGGGCCGTTCAGAAATCTGAACAGAAGTATTTTTTCCTCCTCCTTCTCAGCCGCAAGTCTCGTTGCCTCCGTCCGCGACGCAGAGACGGAGAAGTCAGATCGTCTAACACCGGGTTGGAGCTTACTTTGATTTTATAAAAAAAAAGTTTCCACTCTTGTGGAAACTTTTACAACTCAACCAAACACCGTTCATGCATCATGCATTGATTTAACTTTACCAAGAATATCTCTGTGAAGTAATAAATGGTGTGGTTAAGTGCATTTCACTTCTCTCTGGTTATACTATTTGTAGAGCGATGTGAGTGATTTTAAGTGACGGCGCATGAGTAATCGTTATGGGTGCTGTTTACAGCTTTGCTTTCCAACCACATTCACGGGGTGGATTGGCGCGATTTTTTTTTTGTTCTTGAGAGTTATCGTTGGTTGCTGTTTCTTTTACAGCACTTTTACATCCTCTAAATGGTTGACGTGAGGGTCTCGCCCTCAATCCCGCACAGAACGCGGCGGGTGGCGAGTTCAGAGGAAAAGGGGAACGGACCGAACGATCCGGAGCACATGTAATCCATTACTGCCGGGGCAGTCGTGGCCGAGTGGTTAAGGCGATGGA
Source organism: Haemaphysalis longicornis (assembly GCF_048455015.1). Classification (NCBI taxonomy): domain Eukaryota; kingdom Metazoa; phylum Arthropoda; class Arachnida; order Ixodida; family Ixodidae; genus Haemaphysalis; species Haemaphysalis longicornis. Next base: position 63,549,742 of record NW_027526422.1, read on the forward strand.
CTTGAAATTCATTGGGATATTCCCGTGCATGTTCGAATCCTGCCGGCTGCGTCCCTGTTTTGCCATTTTTGTTCTTGGGAGTTATCGTTGGTTTCTGTTTCTTTTACAGCACTTTTACATCCTCGAAATGGTTTACGTGAGGGCCTCGCCATCAATCCCGCACAGAACGTGGCGGGTGGCGAGTTCAGAGGAAAAGGGGAACGGACCGAACGATCCGGAGCACATGTAATCCGTTACTGCCGGGGCAGTCGTGGCCGAGTGGTTAAGGCGATGGACTTGAAATCCATTGGGATATTCCCGCGCATGTTCGAATCCTGCCGGCTGCGTCCACGTTTTGCCATTTTTGTTCTTGGGAGTTATCGTTGGTTGCTGTTTCTTTTACAGCACTTTTACATCCTCGAAATGGTTGACGTGAGGGTCTCGCCCTCAATCCCGCACAGAACGCGGCGGGTGGCGAGTTCAGAGGAAAAGGGGAACGGACCGAACGATCCGGAGCACATGTAATCCGTTACTGCCGGGGCAGTCGTGGCCGAGTGGTTAAGGCGATTGGTCGATTTGTTTGTAATACTGTTATTTTGCACAAATATTTGAGCGCCCGTCCGTATCGCGTGGAAGTTTTTCGCGATACTTTGGCTCGCCTGCAATTGCTTCCCCAGGTGCTTGCCTTGGGAACGTTTCAAATGGGTCATGTTTGGGCAGTGACTTTCAAGACGGAGTACGCTGTGAAGAAGATGCTCGAAGCGAAGAGTGTGAGAGCTTGTGAAGGGAAGCAGTGTTTTGTCATCAACACAGCCAACCAGGACCTCCGGCTGAAGTTGCATTGGTTGCTACACAATGTGACCGACGAAGACCGTCGTGTTGCCCCTTGCCCCCTACGGCAGAGTTACCGACGCTACCAGGAAGCGTTGGAGGTTGCAAGGTTCCACCACAACGGTTGGACGGCGCGGTCCGTGACCCTCAAGCTCAGCGTGGACGTGAGGGCTGGGGACTTGCCGCACCAGCTCTGAGTGGCGGGCGAGTTAGCGGTCGTGATCGCTCCCACGGCAAGGCCCCGCAGTGCCTTCGCTGCCCAGGCTCGGTGCACATGCGGCGTGGCTGCAAGCGGCCTTCTTGCGCTGTTTCCCGCCGCTTCGGCCACGAATTGACACAGTTCACGCAGGCGTACGCCGCCTTCACCGGCCCCGCACCATGCGACAGCTCGTCCGAGCTTGTCATGGATGCGACGGAAACGGAGAAGCTTGCCGCGGGAGGCGACCCGCCGCAATAACTGACGCAGTGGTCCAGTGCAGAAGCCCCAAGAAGTTCGGCTCCTCCAACCAGGGATGAGGACGGGGCAACGACCAGCCAGTGTGACGCGATCCGGCGGTGGTGCCAGGCCGGACGTAAGGACAGTGGTGCCAGTGAGGCGCGCGTGGGAGACGGTTCGGTACGAAACGCCCTGGCACGAGCGAGACGAGCAGGCGGCAACGGAGAACTCAACTATCGACTGCAAACCTGCTTCTAAGGGGCTATTGACTCTTCGCTCGTTGTTCAAACTGAAGCCGAACATTACGCCGTATGAGCGAACGGCGGCCACGGCCAAGCAGCCGTGAAAATATATGTGTGACTTCAGGTATCATCCGACCTTTGCTGTTCTCCGCTCAACTCGTTCCTTTGTAAATGCCTGTTCTGCTAATTCCCAGAGTTTGATAAGTGATATAAAGATTAAACCAGTGGTAATGTGCGGTTTCCAGTATAGTACCCATATGCGCATGTTTTCTCCCGTTGCTCTGTCTTGATGTTTTACTTTTTCAACGCGTAACGAATGAGTATTGCCTGAGTCAATTTCTGCATTAAAATTCCAAATTTTAGAAATCCCGTGCGTATCGTCATGCTCAATGTGCATGGGAGAGCGGATATACGACGGCAAGACCAAGTGTATTGTCTGTTTGCCAATAAAGAAGTCGATGTTGTGGCGATAAAGGAAACGAAAGCTGAGGGGGAAGGCCAAGGCGCAAACTTTCAACACGCACCACCATGTTTGCGTGAGTCACGGGTGTATGGTATTAATAAACAGTTTTGTTGTAATGACTGAAACCGTCACAGCATGTGTTGCAGGGTGATTCATAAACTGTAATTTTAAATTTATGTCGCGCGATTGGCGCGTTGCAGTTGTGTATGTCCCTAGAAAAGGGGAAGAAGGAAAAGTGTTTTTTGAAAACATCCGTACACGAGTAGACACTGAACGTATTGTTATTTGTCTTGGGGATTTTAATTATGTATGCTGTGCGCGTTACAAGTTTAGTGACAAACCTTTTCGTGACGCCAGTATTCTGGTGTTGCAAGAAGCAGCAGTAGATTATAGCTTGAAAGATGTTTGGAGTGCACTGCTTAGCGTGCGAGAGGCGCAGTTCATTCCTTTTCAGGGTAGAACCTAGGGCTAAGCGTCAGTTAAAATTTTTAATCCCATTAATCAGTTGCGTTGGTTTAAAAAGAGCATTGATCAAACATGATATTTATTAATATTCATAATAAAGTATAATAATAAAAATAAGATCAGTATGGCCATCGGCCTGTTCAAAGACATTTCAAATGAGTTAAGCAGGTCATCATCATGACCTGATGTGGCCGGGACGCTTATTACCGCGCTTGTCATTCGCACTGTTTATTGAATAAGGATCATATGCACGCGCCGTAATGGCGGAGGGACATTTATTAATCGCGGCTTCCTTACGCCATAGATAGTTTATACAACTGCCAAACGGTGGTATGCCACCTTGTCGCTTTTTGTGCCGTGTAAATTCGTATTATTAGTAGCCATTTTCATGTCTGCCTTGGCTATAAGCTTTTGGTTGTAATCAATATCATCTCTAAGCCTACTTTGTTTTCTGTTGTTACGCCAGGCAGGTTACTTGAACACTGTGATCCTCGACACGCTTTCGCGTGGTTGAAGCATGGCGGTCTTGTTTTAGCTTGCTCGCATGACTTCAACCGATCAACCGGTTTAAGAAATCAATCGCGGCTAAAGCACTAATCGATTAATCGGAAGGTTAATCGATCAATCGCCCACCCGTAGTAGAAGCCATACCCGTTTTGATCAAGCGCATGTTTCGCTCGAGCTCTTATCCGAGTGCTCTGATCTTCCGTGACACCCGTGTCGTCTTGCGACCGCTGTCTGGTTTCTCTTTCCCTTTTGTACGCGCAAACAAAAAGCGAACGCGTTTAATTGGAGCCATTGGAAAACAAGTAGCAAATTAGTGCAGGAGGAAGAAGTCACTACTGAAGTAAATGAAAAAATACGGCTATTAGAAGAGGAGCAAACCAGCCATGAAACTTTAGATGGGAGATTTTCAGATAGGAAGTAAAGATGAGTGCGCTAGAAAAATCAAGTGCTCGGATGTACCTTGAACGGCAAAGAGAGCAACTTCTGCGAAAAAACCACGTGTCACTTACTAACGAAGAATGTCAAGCACCTGGGTTAAATGAAGATGAGATTAGGAGAGTAAAGTCACAGCTGGAAGAGATAGACCGGGATAAGTACCATAGTGCCCTGATAAAAGCAAGGGCGATAAATGTGCTTTTGGGGGTAGCGCCGAATAAGAGACCGCGTGGAGCAGAAAAAAGATACGCGTGTGGAAATCGGATAACCGAAACTGAAAACCGTGGCATACTGACGGGTGACCAGGCACAGATAGAGAATGCTTTAAAGGAGTTTTTCGAAGCACTCTTTCCTGCTCACAAGGTCTACGTAGATAAATTCAAAGACGAATTTTTGAACCTAATGCCTACAATAGAGAACGACATCAAAGCTATCCTTGAGATGCGAATCAACGTACGTGAAATCAGGAGTGCCATTGACGATTAAATACCTGGAAAACGCCAGGCCCGGGTGGCTTAGGCGTGTGTTTTTACAAGGTCTTTAAATACACAGTTACCCCAGTGTTGTGTGAAGTGTGCGCTGACGCGTACGAAAACAATAGACTACCACCATTTTTCTCTTTATCCCCTGCAGTTCCCATTCCCAAAACTGAAGGTGCTATCAAACCCCGAAATGTGTCACCATACCGGCCACTAGTCTTTCAAATGTTGACTATAAGGTATAAATGAAGGTCTTAGCTGCCCTTTTTAATCGGTAGTGAAAGAAACAGTCGGACCACGCTAAACATGTGGCATTAAAGGAGAGGAGGGAGGAGGGATGCCTTTAATGATGAAGAGAAGTCAGCCTGGCAGCGAGCTTGGCTTGCTACTCCATGTGAACATGCGAGGGGTAAAAATGAGCGAAGTAAGCGAACACACAAAAACTCACACGAACACTAACAAACGTACATAAGCACACAGAAACCGACAAGCGCAGAAATACACGCACAAAGCACACGTACAAAGGTAAAACAAACTTTCCCAGAGTTTCGTTCATGCCGGAGTCACGGAGAAATGTCACCAAGGCCCTTGTACTCCGTGGTTCGGTCTATTGTAACCAATACATACGTAGCCCGAGGAGTATCCTTGAATGTTCTAACAGCCTAGAACAACCGTAGCAATGCTACAAATAGATCTCGAAAAAGTGTTCGACAAAGTCTCCCATGAACTGCCGTTAAACATTCTTGAGCACATAAACGTAGGCAAAATGCTCAGAGATGGTGTACGTATGTAATACAGGGACTGCAGTACAAGTTTGGTGCTCAACAAGTTGGTCAGCTCTCCAATTAAAGGGACACTGAAGTGAATTTGTCAAGCTCCCGTTTTTGCTTGCACTGCGTAGACTGGCTCAAATTAGCCCACTTTTCATCGTTTATACGGTTGACAAATCGGTAATTATTTTACAAAGCGCGAAAGAAGAAAAACTACCATGCGCGGTTTGCGGCGGCCGCACCAACTAAGGCTGTGACGTTGAGAGGAGGGGCGCCGTGATTGGACGATGCCCAAGGTTAGCAATCACACAAGTTTCGGTTTCGGTTCTGTAAAACATAACCAATGGCTTTGTTGGATGGGCATTCTCAATATCTCAGTAATCATCGTACCGCGCTTCTGCCATGTTGTCGGCTGTAAATGCACAAGATAAGCCTCCCAGGACGGCTTGTAGTCGTAGCATTCACTAGCCGAGACCTACGCAGTGCATGAAAGCCCTCCGCGTACCCGCAGACGCCCAAATGTCATGCGCTTTTCCCCATATTTGGAGCTTGCCTCCCTCATGCCTGTATCGTAAAAAGCGTGTTCGCACCAGGCCAAGGGTCTGTTCATTCTGGCCTGTGCCCACTGCCTGCAAGCAGTCGGTGCTTATGGCAACAGCACGCCAACGAGAACTCGCTAGCGCGCCAGTGCCAGCCTGCCCGCGTTTTGTGAACTAGTTCGTGTAGCCATGAACGTTGCGGCCCCAAAAAAGGTGAACTCAATATAGAAAACATCGGCGGAAAACAAAAAAGTTAACTTAAAAAAAAAAAAAAAAAAGCACGTACCCGCGGGGATTCGAACTCGTCACTCGCAAAACATTCGCCGTGTATTCCTAGAGCCTCAGACCGCTAGGCCACAGAGCGGGACGAAAATGCCTTGCTAATATAGGGTATATATTGTACAACCGGTTTACACTTTTATTTAGTTTTGGCATTTCAAGCCGCTTAGGTGACTATTTGTTGTACTGCGATCGTGCAGTAAGCGTCGCCCGAGTTTCCACAGTAGCTCACGTCTAGCAATTGCATTTCGTAGACGGAAAAGCGTTCGCAGATGCGTAGTCGCGCTGCTGACCGCTGTGCTTGTTCGCCCAGCGCAAAAACGTACTTCCCGCGCCCTAGTTTTACGCTGTACGGTAAAAATATCAGTTGATTTTATTTGCTTAGTACCTATATTGACTTCGCTGACTCTTGTCCCGCCTTCAAGAGGCCTTATATTTTCCTACTGGCGTACCAGTCAGCGAAGCGTCGCATGTGCAGCGCTTGTGTGAAGCGACCTTGACTTGGAGCTAGATACAGTGTACAAACAAACCAAGTAAAGAAAGGCACATTCTTCCATTCACAAACGTGTCCTGGCTTCGTTTCAACTAAGCGAACGAATTGCGACCAAGCAATTTTTTTTAACCTCCTTGATTGCGACGACCCGCCGGCGGCCGGCGGACGAAACGCTGGGCCGACTGGCTCTGTCGGCCGGGGAGCCGTGCAGTAGCGCAGCCGTGGCGCAGCCAATTGATAGCTCATCCCCTCCTGACGTCACACGAAAACGCCACAGAAAATGGGCGAGCGTAAAGAGAGGAGGACAGCGTTTTCGAATTAGTTTTTCTACTAAATTAAATCGCGTAAACGCGCCTAGAGTGGTCGAAACATGGCCTGGGGACTCCGGACTACAATTTGCGCAAGTAATCCCGCAATGTTTACATATCACTTCAGTGTCCCTTTAAGGCCAGCCGCCACTGTGCGACAGGGTGCCTCAAGCGTTTGCTCAACAAAAATTAAAAAAGCAAGCATTTTTAAATTTTTTTTATAAGGGTGATAATTGGTTGCGTCGACACATATACTTCAATGCTTTCTGCAAAATAAACACAGTTGTAACTGTATGCTAGTCCTGTCTGGTCTTTATGTGTCTTCTGTCGATTTGTTTGCGCTGAATTTTTTTTTCGAATCATGAAGCAACTAGCCCAACAGGAAGTTCGACTAAACACTAATATCAGCGGGTTTTTGTTTGGGTCATATGAAGTCCGTGCCCTTGCCTACGCAGACGATATTGCTTTGTTTTGCCAGGACGCGAGTAGCACCAATTTAAAAGGTTCTGCCTTCACTTAGGCAGTAGCGTCAGTTGGTTCAAGTGTCTCGCTTTCTGGCACGGAAATTCGGTGTTCAAGCCGTCTATTTTCAGAGATATCAGCTGGGTAGAAATACCAGTATAATACTTAGGCGTCCCCCTCGAAAATGATGCGGACAGTGACCCTTTCTGGCGAAGGCAAGCCACCAAAATCCGCGATAACGCCGAGAAGGGGAGAGGCAAGGAGCGCTCCGTGTTCTCACATTCGATGTTGCGGAATGTGTTCTTTGTGTCAAAGCTCTGGTACGTAATGCAGGTTTTGCATTGCTCGCGTGCCATCGTGCAAAGATTGCACAGTGCATTTGCTGTTTTCATTTGGTGTTCCACGTGGCAGCGCAGGAGTCGAAACAACCTATTTGGACGAGCGCGCTATGGCGGTCTTTCACTGGTGCACCCTTTCCTGCGTCAGGTCGTGCGCCGTTTTTTTTTTGTTTTTTTTTTCTGCCCGTTTTTATGCAGCGTGTGTCAAGTCAGTCTGAGTAGAGTTTTTCCCGAATTACGTGTCCTCTTGGGTTCAACGGTGGCATTCATGGCTACCTACGTGAGGTTGTACTTTCGGCAAGATGTTTGTTTTCGCGGTTTTCTTTTTAGTGCTCGGCTATCATGCACCGATGGAGACCTTCTTGACCCAACTTCGCCGATTTGTCAACGTGTAAAAAAATGGCAGAGGTCAAACCTTTTTATCTTTCAGTTACACACTACTATAATATTACCCGTTAAAACTTGTATGATCGGAAAAGGTTTGTTTGTTCCCTGGGGTCTTGACTGTTTGATTTGTAAAAAAGCCAGATACAGTCGAGCACGCGTTCATTGACTGTTAGGACGGGGTGTTTCTTCGGGGCGTTTTGAAAGAGGATTTCGCATTGAATTGCCATTTAATCAGGTTCCTGGCCGTTGGTAATGACGGCGGAGTTCCGTGTGATATTTTAATGTTGCTAGCCATGCATAGATTATGGAAATATCGAATGACAGTTCGCCATAATGATGTTGATGTGAGGCCGAGCAGAGAGTCGTTCGGCCAGTGTACGGGACATATTAAAAGGGTGCAAAGCACAACCTTGCCCCCCTGATTGGTTGAACGAGCTGGGAAGTGTACCAAGGCTTCGGCCTTTATAACAATGACACACTAGCAAGTGACGCGCTGGTGCACTTTCCCACTTTGTCATCGTTTTTTTCTTCTTGGTTCTGGGACATGTATGCTGAAGACAGGCAATAAAAGAAGCAGTCGTGTCCTAGTGGTTATATGGCGTAATAGATTGGCCGTAAGATACAGCGATATTGATGTTAGAAGAATACCTGACTATTTTAAGGAATCAATACATCAGTTGGTAAAAATGTACAAAGTGCGAGATACTGAACCGGAGTGGATGTACATTTTCGAAGAACTTTTGAAACTGAAAGAATACTGAAGCACCAGCGTTAGCCTAAGCCAGACTGACGTGCTTTTATCAACTGACAGAAGTGTGCATGTTTCTTTTCACATGTAAAAGGCAATAAAGAAAAACAAGTGGCCGAGTGGTTAAGGTGGTGGACTTGACATCCATTTGGATCTTTCAGCGCAGGTTTGAATCCTGCTGGCTGCGTCATCGCTTTGCTTTTTAAAGACAACAGTACTTCTTGCGCTACTTAAACGCGAAGGTTCCGGTCTATCTCTCTATCCCTCGATTGAGCCACCGGGGCAAAAGTTAAACGAAATCTTGAACGAGACGTTCATATATAGGCAAAACATTCTCAGACAACTAAACCCGGAAGCACAGAAACCAGAAAAATATCTAACGCCCTTTTCTGGATTAAATTTAAGATATTTGAAACGCGAAGCTTTCTACGATACAAATGCAAAGTCCACAATCCAATCAGCCAGAGTCCAAATCTACGACAACGCTGAGCTAACCGAATGTGCTGCTCTGATTTTGTATCTATTAGTTTGTGATTGGGTCATCGAAATGTGCCGATTCGGTTATATCAGCGTTTTTGTTGATTTCGGCTGTGTGTCGCGTGACCAACATACCATCTGTGCGCCTTTTAGAGAAGGCTTTCATCATCATCACTGAAACGTTCGACGCTAAACTGCATTCGTCTACCACAATGGAATTCGTTATGCATGTAAAGGGAGACCATTGTTTATGCGCTGTGTGGTTGATGTGCCCTTTTGTGGAAACCAATTGTGTAAAGTTGGCTTTTCTGCAGTGCGTTTTGGCGTAACTATATCGCCATCGTGAGGCATAAAAAGATTCGCTTCGAACAACGGGTTCAAAACAATATTTTAGTCACAAAATAAAAAAGGGCTTGCGCTAGAGCCTCGGGCTCATTGCTCGAGCGCCAGACGAAACATCAACAAAGGTCCCAGCAGAAGGAGGAGCGCCAGCAGTGAAAATGCGGGAAAATTGAATTCGGTTCAGCAAGCCATCATTGCGTTTATCATTACAGGAAACATACTGGAGAGGAAGAGCATGAGATGTTGGCGGGGCGAGAGAGAGGAGGCAGTTACGTGGCAGAGGCGCCAGGAGACTATCGCCCTGCGGCGACATTTGCAGCTAAGCGAGCAGATACGAGTCCAATTTTTTTTTATTCTGGAAAATCGTGTTTCGTTTCTGTTTCTTTACTAGTACTTTTATATCTGTGAGGTAGTTTAGATAAAGACCTCCCTACAATTTCCGCCTACCGCGCCCCGGGCAATGGACTGAGCGAGCTAAAGTACATGCAATCCGTTACAGACGGGGCAGTCGTGACCGATAATAAAGAAAAAAAAGTGCAGTCGTGGCTGAGTGGTTAAGGCGATGGACTTGAAATCTATTGAGATCTTCCCGCGCAGGTTCGAATCCTGCCTGCTGTGTCCTAGTTTTGTCCTTTTCGTTCTTGAAAGTTATCTTTCGTTTCTGTTTCCTTTACAGCATTTTATATCTGCGGAGTTGTTTACGCGAAGGCCTCGCTGCAATTCCGGCGCAGAACACGATGTATACATTTTTCAGGAGAAGGGACCAAGAGAAATACGTGCATTCGGGTTACGGCCAGTACAGTCATGACTGAGTGAATCAGAGGATGGTCTTCAAATTCATCAGAACCTTCCCACGCAAATAAATCAGGCCGGCTGCAGGATTCATTATACAATTTTTTTATTCGAAAGAACTAAATTCTGAATTATAGAGAAAATCTGCTGTCCGGAGTGATCGAGCTATGGTCGCAAGAAGAGGCGTCAAGGCAAATAGAATGAAATGAGAAAAAATGCGAGCGAATTTGGGTCCAGAATTGAAACCTACATGGGGACTAAGGAACGCTAGCTCAACCCTCATTCCATGAGGAGGAGGAAAAGGAGGAGGAAACTTACTCAGGCGGGCATTAGGTGATGATGTCTGGTGGCGGCATTTCTCTAGTACGGGTTACCCTGGCCTGCCCTATCGCCACCCGGCCCTCTCCACCAGGTTACACTGGGATGAAAGGTGCGAAATCTTCTTTCGCTTTGGCAAGACCTGGGCCCGTACACAAATTAAACGGCAGCCAACAAATGTGTACGTGCAAGAGGGATTGGTGGACTCCCGTATCTTTACTATACCATACACGCGCACAAACTCGGGGGCTTCACTGCAGTAACTACAAGCGTAGTAATGGTTTGTTTGAGTGGATAGACGGAATCTGCGGACACGCGAACAAGGTGCTCTGTATATTACGAGAAGCCCGACGCAAAACTAAGAACGCTTCCTGGTTGGATATGTCAGCCTAACAGGACGCGCTGACATTTCAACATGCATTGCCTTCACAAATGACCTTTTTCATATGATAGATGAAAGAATTTTTTTTCCTCATTAAATTGGAAAGACGCGAGCTGACGTGACTTCGCGCGTTCCCCGAGACCGTTAAACTGATCGGTAGCCTTTCCTGTTGACTGTGGAAAGCGAGACACGCAATTCAATTTAGCGAATAGAGGCGCTCGCCGGAGGCGACGCTTTAATGTGAATGCAGTATCACGAACGGTTGGCTCGCTACGTATTGCTGCCGGGCGACTGCCGTCATGCCGCTGTCGCCAGGGGGAAGAGAAATAAATAAAAAAAGGTCATTTATTGCCCCACCAATACCAGACCTTGCTTTAGTCGCTACAGCTGATTTAAGTCAATTCAGGCTCTCGGATGTCGGAGTCAACTTGCTCAAAGCGAAAATTGTTTCAAAGACGCTTTTTGCCCCGGAGCAAGTCGGGCGAGTTGGAAGATGCTGAATGGGAGGGTAGATTTATTTACCATAAAAGGTTGTTGGAAGGACTTGTCGCTGGAACTGTTTGCGAATTGTTTGTCTTCAAAAAAAAAGTGGAGGGTGAGGAACAAAATGGAATGCGCAGATGAGTGTGAGGAGTTCGTACATAATTTACTATGATTATTAGTGTGATTACCACCACCGTCATCATCACATCTTACTGTCTGTGACAAATAATTATGTCACTTCATTATAAATGTTAAATGCGATAGCGCATTCATAAACTTACCAAAACTACCCCGTTGTTTTACCTTTACGAACCACTGTCTTTTCGCTGCTGCGTATCACTTCTCCCTGGCATACTGGTATCATGGTACACTGTACTCAGTGGCTTCCAGGTCTGAAGTGGTTACGGCTGACAGTTTTTCCTCTCTGCACAAAAACCGCTGCATAAATATTTTGGTTTCAGAAAAATCGATTGTTTTGATCTTGCAATATCGGCAGCTTATTCGTCTTTGAATAAACTTCTGTTAATAAAATATGCCTGGGGAACCAGTAAGTTCATGTTATGCCTGGTGACGACTGTGCATCGTATTACGCCCTGCCTGTCATGAATGCCTTTCCCTGGCTGCGGGAGCCTTTGCGAGAGGAGACTTAAAGGTCCTCGGTATTATTTATTGCACAAGGAGCAACTGTCTCGTATGTTTTTTGCAGAGCTGTGCCTATGCGACGTACATAAAGAAAAACAGGTCGCGCCTCAGTAAGCAGCACTGATTATCTAAGCGGCAACTTGTTGCTTGTTGGTTTCGCAAGTCCGTGTACATTCGCACTAGAAATACTTGAGCGAAAGAGAGTGAGAACGTGTCAGAAAGAGAGAGAGAGAGAGAGAGAGAGAGAGAGAGAGAGAGAGAGAGAGAGAGAGAGAGAGAGAGAGAGAGAGAGAGAGAGTTGGTATGTTTAGGACTGCCTTTGCTGAGTCGGTGGCAAAGACTCCACCTGTGCTCTTGATTGGTCATATCAGGTACAAAACCAAAGTCGCAGTAAACTTGCCACTCCAATGTAAGCAGGAGTAAACCTGAAGCATCTTTATTAGTAACCTTGGAGCTCCATGTGAGAAGCTCGTCATTTCAGTACTCGCAAGGGAATCGCAGGCTCCCCAAGAGCTCTTCCCTTGCGGATGAATGGAAGGGGCTTCTACAAATGATGCAGAAAGAAGAGGAAGAACAATAATTCATTCAAGATGCTCCCAACCTGGATCCGCACGCTGTGACAAGACAGTCGTGCTCGACAACCTCGACCTTTCATTTATGGCCAAACCGGAAAAATTCCTTGGACACTCGAGTCTGCTTACGTGATTCGAAGGTGAAATCCAGAGGAGATTATTCAAGGCTTCATTACTGCTACATCGTGTTTGCGTCTCTTTCTTCGCTTCCGTTTCTTCGTCTTTTGACGCGAATTAAGCTCCTGCAGACTGACTGGCCGCAATTCACGCGGGATCTTTCTCACAGTCAGAACTCTCTTCGGCGTGCACCTGGTCTACGCTCGTAACACCACGTTCATCTGTCGCAGGGTACGCATCAGGCTAAGCCTAAGACAGGATGTGTCTTTAAAGTCTTCCATGAAACAAACATGCCCTCGCCTCCTGTTAGGGAGACTCGGGCTCGAAGCCCATTAGTACCCCAGTGTGTTTTTATTTATTTATTTTGTCTTTATATTGGCGGCCATTTTTGTACCATTTGGGTTGATGATGACGACAACGATTACTACGGTCACTTTTCGCATTTGATGGCAAAGCTTTGGCTTTCGCTCCCCTGACTGCCCCCTATGCGGCACCCCATCCAATCTTCCTCACATAATATGGGCCTGCACTCAAAATAACTTCCTTCTAGTAAAATGCTAGGAGAAGTGGGAGGATGCACTGCGTAGCCCTGAACCAGGCGTGCAAACCACCCTTGTCACCCGAGCTACCGACGTCGCCGCCCAGGTCATGCCTGCGCCCACGCGTATCCTCTGACCCTAGCAAGTGCTCAATACAATGTGTTTTCTCTCCCTATCGCTTTAAAAAAGACTGAGCCAGTGCTGCGCCGAATGATGGCTGAGTAAGCACTCGAGTCGACCAAGCCCAGGTTTAATATCACCGCTTTAGTAAGGCTGTACCTTTCCAAAAGCGTTCTCCGTCAACAGTCTCATTGACCATTACCCTACCAATGACGGTTAAAATTCGCAAACACTTTGCAGTGGCCCTCGTGAATAAAAAGAAAAAGGAACTTTTTTCTTGTCCGTGTGGTTGTGGTTGTTGCGTCTATGTAAAAAAAAGTTCAAACCAGCTGTAAGAAATCGCCAGTGCGGTAGGCTCGGACTGACATATCATGCCTGCACTCTTACTTCCTCGCTCGTGTTCGAAGCCCATTGCAAAGTTGGGCTGTCATAAACACGAGCTTATAGCGTTTTAACGGAATTCAGGGGTAAAAGGAGAGGCAATATCTGCAAGGATTTGGGTAATTTTTTTTTAGGTTGACGTCGATCGTTCGATTAACCTCGTATGCTTCTTTACTAATGCGCGTTAAAAAACGCAATATCCATGGTTTACTCCAGCAATTGACGCCAACTGATTTACGTGTGTGGCTAACATCGCAATCTTGCCTATGTCGACTGCACTCTGTAGATCATTTCACAAGATGCGTGCAGAACAGCGCATGCTACATTTGTCTCAACAATCCACCCACATCAGCGAGCCTTACTTGCCGTGATATTCTACTATGGCTGAAGAAAATCGACGATAGGTGTTGGGGACTTGGAAGGAATTTCCCGTCCCCCCGCTTGCATGTGTAGCCGAAAGGCCCCAACGATTGTTGTCGCTTTTCTTCGTCCGGCCACCGCACAATATCACGGTGAGTAATACGCGCTGATGTGGGTCCATTTTTGCGAACAATATAGCGCCCGCTGCAGTGCACGCGGCTTGTGAAATGAACTATGGTCACCAATGAAACGACGTCACGTCAACGGCCACATCGTCGTCAGTCGTCTCATAACCTGTTCTCGGCCGAGACAGTTTGGCGTATGAAGAGACACGAACAAAACGACGTTCGCCTAAACAACAGCGCATGACCTGAAAATATAAACATAGAGAGAAATAACTTTATTGTTTGCCCAGGATGGGGTCAAGGCTAGGGTAGGGGTGAAGGGACTTCAGCCATCGGCCCGGAGCCCCTGCTCCTTCCGGACAGGCCAAGACCGAGACTCGGCGTCAGAACTGAGCAGTATCGTCTCCCACTGCTCCGGTGTAGTTATCATTACTCTTGCTTTATCTGTGGGGGTGCTGGCAGGGCAGGCCTGTGGCATGTGTTTCAGGTCAGCCCTTTCTGTGCAGTTTTTACACCTGTCGCTGTGCAGTTCTGGATAAATTGCGTTGTGAGTTGCGCATTGTTTGCCTCCCTTCCTCATTATGTCCAGTTAGCGCGAATTTCGTAATTCATAATGCACCAACTAGCCCAACAACACATTTTACTGCAGTTCTGGATAATAGTAATTGTGCAGTACGGGGTTGGGGTACATGCCCGTCTGTAGTAGTTTCTTAACTGCTTGTTTTTTACCTAATGTTTTGTAAACCTCTGGGTATTTCAGCCTCCCCAATCGGTAAGGATCGATAATTTCTCTGTAAGTGACCATGCGGTCACTGCCGGTTATGGGCGTGGGCTGCTCCGTGGTGCTTCTTGCGCTAGCTCAGCCGGTTAGTCTTCAAGCTAGGTTGTGAGCGTCCTCGTTGCCGGACAGGGCTGTGTGAGCTGGTGCCCATATTAGTTGTTCTCTTCTGAGCCTTTCTCCGCTATATCCATTTATAATTTTCGAGAAATCTGCAAAATTTCTGACGTGCACAATGTTCCTGTAATACTGTGAATTCCCTGTAAGAAGCCACGACACGCTGTGCTTCCCCGTTTTAAGTAACCATTCCTAGCTCGGTCGTTCATCGAACTTAGCGACGTGAAGACGCGTCCAAGTGTTCACACGCAGCGCGTCGTGCGTTTTCGATCCAGCTGCAGCGAGAACTCCCCGATGGGCTGACAGTTGCCCGTCTAGGCCCGGTGTTGCTGCCGCGAGCGACTAAATTGGCCTCGGCGGTCTGAGCCTCGCGACGGCGGGCTCCCGTCCCCCTCCCGATAGCGAGGAGAGGAGTTCATTCAAAGAACTCGACGGCGTCAGAGGCCGAGGTCGAGATTGCCTGCTCCCCACGCCGCCCTGCCTTGGCGTTTCTGGAGGCTTGCCCACGCTTCTTTCGACGCCCTATATGAAAGAAATGGCGCTCGAGTGAGCTTTTGGAATTTATATATATGGCACTCCAACGGCTGGTGATCGGGCATTTGCATTATATACCTATGGAAGCAACCCTTGCATATCCTCATGGGGGAATTTTGTTTTTCGTAACGAGACAGTTTGGGGGTTTCGTTTAATTGAAGCTTTGTGGTGGGACACGGCGACGCTGCTGGGCTTCCCGGATGTTCTTGGCTGCATAACTTACACGCGTGGCACCCGGAGCGGTAGGCGCATTAGTGGGAATGATTCCTATTGTGTCAAGGCGTCGCGCACTAAAAAGAGAGAAAAAGAATAACGACGGAAAAACGGAAATGGAGCTTGTGGAGACACAAAAGAGCGGGTTAAGGAACACCGAGACGTATAAATTACTCGCTACGGTGCACAGGACAGTCCATGATAGGGCCGTTTTATAGGTTTATCGAAAGCCAGAACGATACCGTGGCATTGCACTGAGAAACCGCGATGTGGGCTTTCTTTTAAAACAAGTGAAAAGTACTCCGCCTAGAAAAATGGGTTGAGTTGTATTTAACTTCAAATTTTTTATGTCTGCGGCATGTAAATGCGAGTGGAAGTCTTCTTTCTTCGACTTTAGATTTTGGTTGATTGATTGTAGGGTGTAACGCGCAGACGCAAAGCTGGCGATGAGGCGCACCGTATTGGAGGACTCCGGATTAATTTTGACCACCTCAGGATCTCTAACGTGCACCGAAATCTCGTACACACGGGCGTTCTTGCTTTTCGTCTCCATCAGAAAGGCGGCCGCAGCGGCCGGTAATCGAACCCGCCTCCTTGTGCTCAGCAGCGCAACGCCTTAGCCGCTGAGCCACCGCGGCGGGTCGGCATTTGATTTTAAGTGCGATGCACTTCTTAAGCGACCCTGAACCTGCGTCCACCGGCGATGTCCGCATAGCATACCCACGTGGGGGATTGGCCAGGAATCTCCTCGTCTTCCTTGGCAACGGGGGAGATGGGCGCGCGCTGCCTGGCCGCTGACATGGCACATACCCACGTGGGGGATTGGCCAGGAATCGGGCGTGAGAAGGGCTAATGCACCCGCTTAAAGGAGTACTGACACGAAATTTCAAAGCTGAGATCCGCTCTAGCAATCAAGTACAACGACAACACAAATAGGTGTCTGTGAATAAATGCATCTTTCTTTCTTTGTAGTTGTGTGTGTGTGTGTGTGTGTGATCTCTCTTTCGCGAACATTACCGAACCGCGCAAATTCAACTCGTGCATTCGCACTTTCACATTCTTCCCCTCGGGGAAATGCGGGGAATTTTTTTACTATTCACCTTGATGCTAGGAGCAGAATGCGGCAATAGGAAGCGGAAATGCGAAGCGGAAAAACAGTTAAGCGATTTTTGGTCGTCACAAAGTGGGCACGCTGCTACCACAGGATAAACATGGCGGGTGTCAGAGTGGCGGATGTAGGCAGCTTGGGGGTGTAGTAGGCGTGTGGAGGTGAGGGTCCTTCTAGCCGGACAACTTCATTTAGTTCGGATTGAAGCTGTAAAGTAGTGCCACCCAGTGCTGTTTTGCATCGAGCAAAGAAAACTTGGGAGAGGCGCCTGGTGTCCCAAACGCATCACAGAAGATGTGGACGAACTGACATCATTTTAAACATGTCCATGGACATGTTGATTTTTCACAGCTTCGGCGGCTATATCTGACTAATACCCTAGGCAACTCTTGCGGTGATTTCACAGAACTATGAGCGTGAACAAAACCGGTGGCGGAGAAAGGGAGTACGGCTGATATCAAACAGAATTCGCGGCGCCCTCCAGTTTCTTCGGTGTTTGCGTGTCCCGGAGTTCCATCCAGGTCTCTTTGAACGGGAGTATGGAGGCGGTGGGGGAAACGCAGCAGAGGAAGATTCGAAAGGGTGGTGGGCTTCGTGGACAACCTGGCATGGCGGAGGAGGCTTCTCCAAAAATGACGTCAGAGCCTCGCCATTGTATTCTTTCCTCCATGCTGCTTTGCATTTACGTCAGCTAAGTTTAGGAAATAGGGAAACAGATTCCGGAATGCTCGACTAACTTGGTGAAATGACCTTCCAAGTTAAACGAATATTTATTTCTCTCCCAAGAAGCTAGTTTAAGAGAATAAGTGCTAATAAATGAAGGTAAAAGTTTTTTCCAGCTAGAGCGTTTGTGCGGGTGATGGCATGGCGTGATAAACAATCTAATAACTAAAATTTGTCGTTTTATTCGGAACGCTGGACAATTCGTAAATAATTCTTGATTCTGGAATTTAATGTGCGTGCACGGCCACGCATAATATACGACATTCTCGAGAAATCTTGGTGGAATAATTTGCCGCTTTTCCCTTCATGGCCAGGATCACGGTGCAAGGCTGTAAGGGTAAAAACCGCCAGCTCCGATTATTAGGCATGCATAAATTGCCTTTAGCCGCACGCACCGCATTTTCAAATTGTTATGCGGGCGCGCGCGCGTGCGTGCGTGCGCGTGTACCTAAATGTTTTGAGCATATAAAGAAAAAAAAGGCCCAATGCCAATCAGTGACGGTTTCTCGCTAATAAGGAGACGTAACTACGGGGTTTTCTATACAACTGCCATGACCCGTTGTATCGAGGAGGCAGAAGAAAAATGCGGGCGCACGCACACACGCACGCACACACACTTTTTGTCACACTTAAGAAAGTTTGTGGAGCAAAACGTGCCTCGAAATACACGATAAATCGATAATGCAAGTGATAAAGAGCTCTTTAAAGCGGGCCGTTTTGTGCATCGTTTCAAAAGCTGTTCCCCTTTTTTCAACCTAAAATTATCTTCAAGAAATGCTTCCGTAATTTCGACGCGAAATTGCTCAAAACAGTGCAGACAACAGCGTTTTGAAAAATTGTTTTCACCTAGCACGTACATTCGCTCACTTTTATTTGAGCGAAAAGGACGTAAAGACTCCTCACCAAAAGTTTCTGGTGGAAAATATAACAAGCTCTCTCATCCACGTGTTATTATCTCTCCAATCAATGCGCTTTCCAGTTTGTGCTCGAGTAATGCGCTCGGATACACCTCAAAAGTTTCTCCTCATACATTTTTTTTTCTGCAAACTAATTCGAATTGAAAGCGACCAAAGAAAATAAAAAAAATGCGCAAGTTCGCTTGCTCGTTTACGTCACACAAAGGTAACGACTTTGTACGTACGCCACGCAACACGAAATAAGCTTGCCCGTTTTACGGCGAGTGAACGGAATGAAATACCTGGGCCCACCGGCGCACAGCGAAGTGAATAAAACTAAAAAAAAGTGGCGTAGCCACCCGCCACCCCCAAATTAAAAAAAAAAGCGAAAACAAGTCTTGTACGTACGGCATTCACCGCAGCCCCGGGGGGTAACAGATAAAACAACAGCAGCCACAATAGCGCAGAAAAATAAAAATTTGCAGTGTGTGCGCTGCAATTTCTGCGCGAATGGTTCCAAAGCACGGCGAGTGCTCCGCTTAGGGAAGAAAGGGAGTCAGACCATCGTTCCGTCGAGCGTACAAAGAATACAAACGCAGAGGCCATGTGCGAACGTTTCTTCCGGACTTCTTTTCCCCTTTTTTTTCCCTAGCCGTGCTCGAACCCACAGGAGGAATTCGGGAGCTTCTGTTCCAGGCTAGCCTGCGGCAACACGCGTTAACGGTCCCAGCGCACGCGAGCAAACCCCAGCGCCGAGCATAAAAGCGGGAAAGATAAGGAAAGAGTGGGATGGAAAAAGAGAAAGGGAGAGATAACGACAGAAGGGAAGGAAAGGTGTGCGGTTGAAGAGAGCCTGCGGCTCGCTGCGAGCCAACAACGTGTGCTGCTTTCATTTTCATGTTGTTAAGCAGAAACGAGACGGGAACGGGGGAAATGAAAAAAGGGGAAAGTTGGAGCTCCTGTTTGGGGGCCAGGCGAAATGTGGTAGTACGCGTCCATGCCTGCTTCAGGTGCATACGACCGTGTGTAATGAAACTTGTCGAGCGAACTAAAAAAAAAACAAAAGTGCCGCGCGCCGTCTCGCCGTAGAAATTTATTGAAATCGGAAGGTACGAATGAGCAGTGTTCGAAAGATAACAAAAACAAACAAACAAATGCCCCGCATGTAGCAGTTATTGCTTGCCTGCGGAGAAAAAGTTAAACGTACGAGTGCCGATGAACACAAGAACAAAAGCGAGCGAGGCATGAGGTGCACTACACAAGCCCGAACAAGTCCAGGGAACACGATATTGATTTGAAGGGGCAACGGAAAGCAATCTCCAGGAAAGATATTCCGCGATTTTCTGTGGATGTGAACAGGACTGGAAACAGGATGTCACCGTTTCAACACTGAAGGAGTACGTACAAAAGGCTGAGTTGCACGTTTCTTTTCCGATAGAACGGGCTCTCCTTAGCCGTAACAACCATGTCTACTTTTCTCGCGATGAGTATGAGAGCGAATAAGTGAGGAAGAAAGGAAACGGTAGGAGAACTATTAAGAGAAAGAGAGAGTGGGGCATTAAAGGAAAGAGAGGACATAATTAACTATACGTTCGAGCCCTGCCGTAGATGCATGTGCCGGCCGTGTGGTAGGGAATGGCAAAATTGAGCCCGGAAACTACCTTTTTTAATAAGAAAACCCCGTTGAGGTGGCTGTCTTCGAAGGCGAGGAAATTGCTGACACGAAAGAGACCGTTCCTGTGACGTTGCAAGAAGCAAACATAGTAAACCGGCTCCCGATCGAGCGCCGGCAATTTCACGCCGTTCTAGCCGTCGCCAATGAGCCGACCCAGCCCTTTTTTTGCCGCATGTTGCCACTTTATTAGTCGGGTTGGTACTCGCCCCGCCGACGTATTTTAATATCGGTGAGCCTACAGCAAAGGAACTACTACGCCTGCGTTGCCAGATTAGCATTTAATGAACTAAGGCACGTGGCCCCCCTAATGACAGTCCGTCCGGCTTTTGCAGCGGCAGTGCGGTGGGTTATTGCGGTATTGGTCATTTTATGAGCGCTTTGCGTCGTTTTGCTTAACGGCAAACTGGAACTGAAGAAATCCGGAAGCGGGCAAGGCTGACCTTTTAGCTTTGATGATGATTGTAGGGTTTAACGCGCCGACGCAACGCAGGCGATGAGGCGCGCCGTAGTGGAGGGCTCCGGATTAATTTTGACCACCTGGGGATCTTTAACGTGCGCCGAAATCTCGTACACACGGGCGTTTTTGCTTTTCGCCTCCATCAGAAAAGCGGCCGCCGCGGCCGGGAATCGAAACCGCGACCTCTTTTCCTTTTAACCTTTTAACTTTAGACCTTTTAACTTTAGAGAGAGAGAGAGAGAAAACTTTAATGAACACTGAAGAGGTTAGCCCCACAAACGGCGGGGCTTGCTACTTCAGATGGGGGTGAACATATTGAGGTGAAAAAAAAAGAGGGGAAGAAGTGCGCACCAACAATGAATAAGAGGGAGAAGAAAATAAAATCAGTTCAGAACGTAGAAAAAATTTACAGCACTAGGAGAAAAAAATCTGAGGATCCCAAGTTTAAAGAACATCGGTTAGTCCCGTGTCAGACAGAAAAGTTAAGAGAGCCTTTGTCCCTCGCGCCACGTCAGCGTGATTTTGCCACGGACCAAGAAAGTGACGCAGCTCTAAAGAGTGTCCTCGTTGCAGTCGCACCAGAGTTCTTTTAGCTGTTTCGCGTTGAGTTGCATGCTTTGGGCAGTAACACAAGACATGCTGTATGTCGTCTCTCACAGAACACACAGAGCACAATGGCGAGTCCGCCCAGCCTATCTTAAAAAGAAAACTACCAGTGAAGGCAACGTTCAGGCGTAGTCGGTGAAGGACACCCTCAGTTTTCTTTTGCAGACCTCGCGGAAACTGGAAATTGCACTGAGGGTCAATGGCGTGCAGAGGCAAGGGTATCTTAAGAGGGTCCTGCCAAGCTGATAACTGCTGTTTCCATCCAAGCGCATTCACGGCCGCACTTCCGTCTTGTCTGGAATACGGGATTCCAATAGACACAAGCAGATTGTGCGCCTCTTTCGCTGCTGCGTCAGAGATGACGTTCCCCTTGATGCCGGAATGACCTGGTAGCCATTGAAGCGAGATGCGGTGCCCGTCTCGTAGCCCTCGTGTGTGCAATGCGTTTAGCTCGCGCACAAGTTGGCTGCAGCGGTGGGATGGCTTCATCAGTTCTTGCAAGGCAGGCCGCGAGTCGGTAAAAATCACCCATTGTCGAGCGGGACTGTTGGTGATGTGAAGGAGTGCCGCCCTAATAGCAGTTAACTCAGTGAAGGTGGACGACGTCTTGTGACTGAGTTTCTCTTTCACAGTTAGTCCCACCGATGGAATCCAAACTCCAATGGCTGACGAGTCAGACTTCACGGATCCGTCTGTATATACCTGAACGTGGCCAAGATAACGCGAACTGATATGCTCCAGCGTGTAGTATCGCAAGGCTGCCTCAGGCAGAGATGATTTCTTGCCTATACCTGGTATGGTGAGGCCTATATTCCATGGTGCAGCTTTCCATGGCGGAAAGGCAGGCTTGCTTGGGCGTTCAAAGTTGGCCGGCAGGAGGCTCCGTACATGCGGGGAAGACACCTGTGCTAGAGGATGGTCAGCACACCGGGTTACGTGACGGAGGCTGGTGCGAAAGAACTCTTGCGCTTGGAGTGTCTGGGCGGACATGCACCTTGCTTCGCAGAGAGTTCCATTCGTGGATGTGCACCTTGGAAGGCCCAGGCAGATGCGCAGGACTTGAGCCTGTGCACACTCTATCACTCTGAAGTTTGTCTTAGACAAACCAATCAGCGCTGGCAGGCTGTACCGCAGAAGGCCAAGAAATAGTGCCTTATAAAGTCGTAGTAGCGAAGGCACTGAGCAGCCCCATGTTTTTCCTGTCAGCATCCGGAAAATGGGCACAAATGAGTGCAGGCGTTCTCTAAGGATACGGATATGGGGGGCCCAAGACAGTGAGCGATCTAATGTAACTCCGAGAAATTTATGGTTGTGAACGTACGGTATTTCTGTTTCATTTATGACCAGAGGATAGCGGGATAAATCCCGTCTCGTAAAGGCGACCGCGGCACACTTTTCGGGTGAAATTAGCAAGCCGCAGGTGCTAAGGTACTTTTGAATTGCAAGAAGAGCTTTCTGCAGTTTTGATCGTATACTTCTCCGGTTTTTGCCAGAAGCCCAGATACAGATGTCATCAGCATAGAGAGATATGTTAACACCTTGGGGTAGCACTTTCGTGATCCGGATGAGACAGATGCTAAACAGCACAGGGCTTAGGACTCCGCCTTGAGGGACGCCTTGTGTAGTCTCATGCCGCCTTGTGTCGCCTTCCTTGGTGGTCATATAGACGTACCGCTTATGCAAGTAGTTACATAGCCAAGTGTGCATCCGCCCTCGTAGCCCTACAAACGCCATTTCCCTTCGAACAGCTTCATGAGAAACGCTATCGAAAGCCGCCTTGATGTCTAGGAACACAGCTACTGTGATCTTTTTCGCAGCCTTTTGCCGATGAATGTCCCTCACCAAAGCAATGACGTTGTCAACGCTGCTTCTTCCTTCTCTGAACCCTGACATCTCTGGGGGATACACTTCTCTGTCCTCAAGATCCCAGACGAGTCGCTGCAGCACCATTTTCTCCATTACCTTCCCTATGCAGCTTAGTAAAGCAATAGGCCGGTAAGAGTTGATGTCGGTTGGCGGTTTTCCTGGTTTAAGGACCGGAACTAGGCGACCAAGTTTCCAGCTTGCTTCCACGCGGCCTGTCTCCCACGACTTGTTGTAGAAGGTAAGCAGTCACCGGAGGGCGTTACCGCCGAGATGTCGCAAAGCTGAGTATGTAACGCCATCGGCGCCTGGCGAAGAAAGCAGGTTAACGGACGCTAACGCTGAGATAAGCTCATGCATAGTGAATAATTCATCCGTGAGCGTAGCATTCGTACTGGAGAGCCAATCGGTCAGGGCTTCTGAAATCATTGTAGAGCTGCGGGGAGCTGTAACCTTGGCGCAAAATTCGTCAGCTACGTCCAGTTCACTGACGCCACGCTGGAGAGCTATTGATGAGAACGGATGAGCTTGACTCGGTGTTGCTCTCAGGCTGCGGAAAACTTGCCAAATGCGAGTTAGCGGTTTGCGGGGATCAAGCTTGGAACAAAATTCTCTCCAACGTTGTCGTGCAAGCTTATTAAGGTGCTTCTGAATGCGCTTCTGGGCATGTCTTGAAGCTCGAATGTCATCTGGTGACAGCGTTTTTCTCGCACGGTGCTCTGCTCTCCTGCGAATCGCGCGAAGGCGTTCATACTCTCCGTCCACTGGTGCCCACGCCTTTGGGGCCAAGCTCCGCCGTGTTGACTGTGACTGGGCCCTGGCAATAGATTCCGCCAGCTCTTCGCTCGTAGACAATGCAGCAGCATTATCCTCCAGCATGTCTCGGAAAGTCGACCAGTTTACAGTCGACAGTGGCCGTTTGATGGTACCACCGCGAACTCCATCAATCATGGTGTACGTTGGGATATGGTCGCTGCCGAAGCTTTCAATGTCTGGGTACCAGGATGCGACAGTCAGCAGAGAAGTGGACACCATAGTCACATCCAACACGCTTGAAGCCCTGCCCCGAAAGAACGTGGGACAACCACTGTTGAGCACTGATAGTCCTGCTTGGCTGGCCACATCGAGCAGACGGTTTCCCCGTGGTGTCGTCTTAACACTGCCCCAAGCTGGATGGTGCTCGTTGAAGTCTCCCGTAAGCAAGTGCGGCGGCGGTGTAGTGTCCAAGAGGGCTTGCAGGCGCTTAATGCTGAACTTTGCCTTAGGTGCAATGTATCCTGTGATTACAGTGAAAGCCACCTGATTGTGCTTCACCGTTGCCGCGACATACTCATTCGAGTCATCTGACTCAACATTATGCACTAGAAAAGTTAAGTCATTACGAATTGCAAGGAGCACTCTGCTGTTTTCTGAGCTCGTCAAAGATCGATGCAGAGAGTATCCCAAAAGGCGGACAATCCGACGCAGTCTGGATTCTGAAATGGCGACGACGGGGAACCTGTGCTTATTGATGAGTTGCCTAAAGTCAGACAACCGAGATGATAGTCCGCAGGCATTCCACTGAAACACTGTTGCCTGATTCCGAAGAGTTTGCATCGGCACCGTCGTAGCACTCCTAATAGAAGTTACAGCCAGTTTCGAAGGAAGGGGGTAATGGTGTCAAGTAGAGTAAGGATAGCACGAGTCACAGGAGACGTGAAAGGTGCTAGAACTGACCGTACGGCGTCAATGAGAAAGAGTATTGATGAGCCAGAGTTCGTAGATGGTTGCACGCTCTGCCGGCTCATGCGGTCATGACTGGCACGTGTCCAGGCGTGCTGCCGTGGGGCAGCAGGAGCGGTGGGAGGGGTTGAAACTTGCGGAGCGTGATCAGGCGTCTGAGGTGGTAGCGGCGGGAACTCGGGGAAGTCAAAATCGGTGTTCTGACTTCGCGTCTCTTCTGTGGTTCTGGTGGTGTCGCGACGCGTGGAGCGTTTCTTCGATGAGACCGCCGCCTTCGCTGCCTTGTAGTCCACTTTGTTTTGGCTCTTGTACCTATAGATGCTTCTCTCTTGTCGAAACGTCGGACAAAAGTTGAAGTCAGCCTCATGAGTCCTGCCACAGTTTGGGCAGCGCTTCTCAGTTGAAGTACAGGCCTTCAGCTCATGGTCGTCTTCACAGCGGGGGCAGCGCAATTTGCGCTTGCACGTTCCAGCGATATGACCGAAACGCTGACATCGCGTACACTGCACCGGCTTCTCTTCGTAGTCGTACACCTGGTGTCGAGTGTATCCCAGGATGACATATTCAGGTCTTGTGTCAGTGGTGAAAATAATTTGTATGACCTCTGATGTCCCCATGCGTCGCGCCGATCGTGCTGGTGTTCTCTGCCGCACGCTCTCAAGTATTTCAATGTCAGTGATGCCCTGACGTACTCCTCTGATGACTCCAACAGCGCAGCTTGCTGGGCGAGGTTCATAGGCACGCACGGGAATGTCCCCGATTGCTGTTATTTGCAGGAGGCGTTCAGTAGCGTCGGCATTCCTTGTGTCTATCGCCATGAGATTGAGCCTGTAATTTGGTCGCAGCTGCAGCACCCCGTCCGGTGCCTTGCCTTCCAGGCTTGCTTTCAACAACAGTGGATTAAAGCGAGTAATAATTTTTTTGGAATCCAGCGGCTTTAAGATCACAGTAAGCCCATGCTTTGGGTCACTTGCCGCTGCGTTGTCTGCCACGACAGACAGAGATCTTTTAGATCCTCGACGTCGTTTGGGAGGCACAACAAGTTGAAACTTGTCGTTGAAGGGGAGTGTGCCGTCTTTAGCGTACTCATAGGTCATGGTGGTCGAAGACTCGGAAGAGATTGAGCTGATGTCGTGATCCATACCTTCAGTGGTGATGTCAGCGCGTGTGGCCGCAATCGCATCCTTTGGTGCAATCCCCGTAGACAGCAATGTTGCAGGAGGTTGGAGAGGCACACTCTGTGGAGCATCAGGAGTGGACGGTAGGCCTAGCGCCCCAGGGGCAGCCGCAGCCATCGAGCCAAGATGTGTAGCGGGCGGATTGGGAAGCCCCGGAGGCTCCGCGGAGCCCGCGGGCTGCATCGCGAACGTTGGAGAACACTGTTCTAACCACGTTGTCGGTGTAGAGACCTGAGTTCGCACAAAATAATCCAGAGAGCGCAGAGCGGGCCGAACACCACTTCACTTGGCTGGAAAGTGTCATCGCAGTGTTCTACTTAACAAGCCCCACTGCCGATGTTATGCCTGAGCTTCCTATTTGTGGCTAATTCTGTAACCCTTGTTCACTGATAGTTTTCAACTTCGCGGACTTGCGATGCTGTTATCTTCCCCTTAGTCGACGGAGGCGACGGTGACGTTTATGATAGTTCACGTCTATCTCCTGATAAACGTTTTGTTATCCTACATATTGAGAATGCTGGCAGTGGCCCGGCTTCAGTTTAAGAGAAGCTTAATACGCAGCCAGTTTATATTTCCTTGATTGCGTGGATACCTGCTTGCCGCGCTTTCTGCTGACGCGAAGCACTTGTCCGACTGCAATTGTTGGCATTATAAAATTGCATTCTTTCCGCGTGTATAAACTGAAACGAAACTCCAAGCTTATTTTAATGGTTATGTAGTAAATTAAAGATACTTGCTCGGCATAATAGACGGTAGTTCAATTCAGCGGGAGTACTGTATAGTTGCGGTCACTTAAAGCAATGTTAAGGTTTTGCTGTCAAAGCCATCAAGCCGCCACATGAATAATTTGTAACGATCAAGTAACTCTTTGGTGTGCTACGCACTATGATGCGACAAGAACACCACCACCAACAAAAAAGCCCTGAGGCGCTAAGATTACTCGTTTTAGTTTCGCTCCAGAACCGTTTGCTCGTGAGTTGCGTTCTCAGTGTGCTCAGAAACCTTACACAAAATCCACAAATGCAAAGTATTTGGTAGACGTGAATTTTTACAGATGATGTCGCTTGCACAAGAATAAAATGCACAACTAAACAAATTTTCGAGGTTTTGGTCCACTAGATGCGATATCGTAAAATTGGGCGTTTCAGTTTTTGTCAGTTTCTAATTTTTCGACGTTTGTACCAAGGACGGAGTTGCACGTCGGTGTTTTTTGCACAACACTATATCTTGCAGACAATGGCTTGCAGAAAAGTCGCCATTTTCAGCAAGGGTCTGCTAGTAAGTACTGAAAAGCAGATGATGATGATGAATAAATCTTTATTTGTCAAGCTGGTGCAGATGTTAGGGCACCCGCCCGGTGGGGGGCTTCCCTATTCCGGGACACCCTGAGCTCGGCTGGCGGTCCAGGCCCTCTTCCCCAGTTCACGCTAGATCCCAAGGTCCGGGCTCGTCAGGCGGTTCAGCCACTGCTTGTAGGAGGGCGAGGTTATTGGGGCAAGGCCTGGGGTCTTCTGGCACTCCCAAATCTGGTGGTACAGTGTACCGGGAGTCGGACAGAAATTGCAGGTAGACGGGTATTGGGTAGGGTAAATCGCATGGAGTAGGGTTCTGTGGGGGTACGTATTTGTCTGTAGTCTTCGAAGGGTGGTGGCTTCTGCTCTTGTTAATTGGGAGTGCGGAGTCGGGAAGGTTCTTCGGCCTTGACGGTAATAAATGAGAATGTCAGCATACCTGACAAGCGGTTCTGTTTTCGGGGCCGCAAGCGGTGTTTGTCCCTCTATGGTATAATGGCCCGGTGTATAAGCGCGCGGGCAGCAGCGTGAGCCGCCTCATTACCTTCGAGAGATTCGTGTCCAGGTATCCAGATGAGCCGCGTTTCAGGTATGTGGGCAGTATTCTTAAGAATTTGAAGTGCTGTTTTGCTGATGCGGCCTCGTTGGTAACTGCGGCACGCCGCCTGCGAATCCGTCAAAATTGTAATTGCATCTTTTCCCGTCGTGATAACCAGGGCAATAGCGGCTTCTTCAGCAGCTTCCGTTGATGTTGTGCGGACGGTGAGGGCGATTGTTACTTGCCCTGCTGCATTGGCGACACACACTACGTGGGCTGGCTTGTTTATGTATGGAGACGCGTCCGTAAAGCTTGTTGTTGGATTGTCGCCGTATTTATTATTCATGGCTCGTACTCTTGCTATGCGTCGAGCTTTGTTGTGGAGTGGGTGCATGTTTCTTGGGATGTGGGCTACCCTGATGACTTGTCTGAGTTGGAGTGGAACCCGCTCGTTATGGTCTTGCAGTGGCGGTATGGCATATTGCAGCCGTCGCAGTGTACCTCGTCCCGTTGGTGTTAGGCGTAGGTGTTCCAGTTGAGAGCTTTGACGCGCCTCTTGTGTTTCCTCCCATGTGTTATGTAGTCCAAGATGCAATAATCTCTTCGTCGATGTTCCGTATTATAAATTTTATTAGCTTGCTGTGGTGCAGGAAAGCGAATCGGTTGACTACTGTCTACAAAAAAGTTAAAAATATACAGTTCTAGGTGAAGCATTCAAAGAATATGAATGACTTCGAATGGACGTTTGCTGAACCCAATGTTCTACCACTTTCGCTGCCTCATTTCAACCCCGGTCCAACACACTTCCCACCACTCTGCTTGACATCTCAAGCTCCCGTAAACTACTGAAGCATACACTTTAAACCGATGCCGTTGCTTGAAGGATTTGACGCTATTCATACGCGATCAGGTGCAGTATATAAAGAGCAAGGCAAATATCGATTCTCGCCGGTAAGTAGCGCCGTACGGTGCTGTGTTTGAGTGACTAATTCGTTGGGACCTATTCTAAACTTTGCCAAATAACCGTCACCTGCCTAAAGGTTTGTCCTGTTCTCAACGGCTGATACGCACTGTCTCAAGTTTGTCTCAACCGCTGAGACGCACTGAAAGGGCATACAAGGCCCCTTCGTGTAAAGTGGGGCATCGGAAGGGCCCGAAAATATATAAAGTCACCAATGCTCAAAGGAGCCAGAAAGTAGCCAGGTCGCCACACTGAAATTTCTGTCGCCACCTTGGTGACCTTGATGTAGCAATGATGTCCGTCACGCCACGCGAAAGCGATGCCCGTCACGTCAGGCGAAGCTACACCGCTGGCCCGACAGATGGCGCCACCGCCTGGACGGTTGTCCGTGCGCTACCTCGGCACGCGACGCAGGTCCACCTCCCTATATATGCACCGATAAACTACCGTACCTCCGCGGGTGAGCTTCAAGTAGGTACTACTGCGGCGGGTGGTGAGCGACCGCCGCCTCAGCGGGAGGTGCCCACCAGCGTGCTAAAGTCACTCCGCTGTTTCAGCAGATTTCACAAATTTGGAAGTGGCTTTAGTTATAAATTTTCTGTTCATTTTTGCTGTAAGGTCTGGCGCCAGAGAGCTGGGGTTATTTCTTTTTCTTAGTTTTGCCCCCCGAGGAGCAACGTTAAGTGCGGACCTGTACGTACCCTATTCATTCTTTTTTTTTTTTACCGCGGTGACTTCGGTGGCCGCCCCTCGCCGTGCGGATTTGTCCTTTGTCCCCGCGAGCAGCTACAGACGTAAATTTCCAATTTAGCTGGCAGCAGTCTGGCGTACATGATGCAATAACGGAGCAATCTGGGGTTCTCGGAAGGAATTCGTGCCGCACTGCACTCTGTAACACCACGTCGGAGGGGAGGGAAAGAATGCTACGAAACGGGGGGGAGGAGGAGTAAATTAATCAGAAACTTAGCGCGGACCAAATTTCAGTTTCGGCATAAGGTGCGCGAGTTGTGTTATTGCTCCTTTTTTACTTCTTTCCTACAGTCACTGAGGGTATATGAGCTTTGTGCGCTGAACGAAAGTTGACTTTTGGTTTTTAGCCTTGTGCGCTTAGTCCCGGGTGTTTTGTTTGATGCCGGCGAGAGCTTGCACATGCCTTGTAAACACCACTGCGGGTGGCTGTTATTTGCTTCATTTATTGCCTTTAAAGTCATGTTCACACACAAACTGAGGGTTAAATTATTACTCTTTACTCGTGACAAAGAGTCATGGCGGACCACCATATACAGGAAGGAAGAATTGGCGTTTACGAAGACAACGGTGACGCCGATAGTGATGATTATAACTGAGATGCACTTTGGAGAGTACTCGAGTGCTAAAGCTCTATCTTAACCCTCGTCTTTTGCTGTGTTACGGCGCCTTCGTGCTTAGCCTCGATAAACACCTGCAGGTAAAGTTCTCCTAACGACGTCCTGCTCGTTGCGTCCGCACCGTAACGTTCGTGTCGTTGCGTGTCACACTGTTAATCTTGTGTTTTCACCCCCACAACAAACGAGGATATACAGGAATTGGGTGTGCGACGACTTTTCAGTATTCATCAGGTAGCCGAACTGTAATCTACCCATATTCCTAGTAAATAAAACATTGATGATGTATGTATACTACCAGCTGTGAGAACAAGAGCAGTTGGAAGTCACTGAGTATGGTGTTCGTTCGGAAGGGGCAATAAATGATGGTGATGTAATCACGCACGGCACGGTTGGGAAGGCAATGGCGGTACGGACGTTTCACGAAATGGCTAAATGCGGCTGAATATAATTATATCTTCTCCGCAGTGAAACAATACAAGGACGCATAAGAAGGGCCGCAAACAGGCGGTGGCGATAGTGAAGGTATGGGTAACCACAAAGGCAGTAACCACACACTCGAAAGGTTGTAAGTTGGAGCACGATTTTTATGAAGTTTACAGAAACCGCTAATATCTTGAAGCTGCAATTTCCTGAAATCAACGAAACACCGCATTTATTCAATTGAAGTGCAAAATTATAACCAAACAAAAACCCGCCGCGGTGGCTCAGTGGCTAAGGCGTTGCGCTGCTGAGCACGAGGTCGCGGGTTCGTTTCCCGGCCGCGGCGGCCGCTTTTCTGATGGAGGCGAAAAGCAAAAACGCCCGTGTGTACGAGATTTCGGCGCACGATAAAGATCCCCAGGTGGTCAAAATTAATCCGGAGCCCTCCACTACGGCGCGCCTCATCGCCTGCGTTGCGTCGGCGCGTTAAACCCCACAATCAATCAATCAATAACCAAACAAGAAAGTCGATCTCTTCTTTTTTTGTTGTGCGATTTGCAAGGAATTACACTGCACACTTCTCGTAGCTCATACTCGCCCCTCACCGCTTTACCCGCTTCCTGAAAATCGCCTCAGGTGGGGCCGCGGACATTCATCACTTGGCGAGCTGTAAATACAAAGCGTTCTGCAGCGTGCTCGAGTGTGTACGTGATCACGCACGCAAGTTCCCTGGTTCAACGTGGGCCCGCCCACACGTGTGACCTTACACGGCGCGCAACTCCGGAAGTCGTGACCGCATACACGCGTGAGCCTACATGCAAGCAGGAACGTTCCCCGTGACACGAGAGTCCTGCTGGTGATCATGCACTGCAGAGAAAGCTCTTTTAAGGCGACAGGCTCAATTGCTCCATTGTACAAAAAGCAGGCGTTGTCGTTGTTTACTGCGTGAAAATGGCCGTAGCTGTAAAGGGTAAACAACTGAACGACACAACTGAAGTTGGTGACTGGAAGCCATATAAACGACGCATTTCCTTTCAAACCCTGTTTCTTCAAGGCTTCTGAGCACAACCAATTAGAATTTG
This sequence comes from Haemaphysalis longicornis, assembly GCF_048455015.1. NCBI lineage: Eukaryota > Metazoa > Arthropoda > Arachnida > Ixodida > Ixodidae > Haemaphysalis > Haemaphysalis longicornis. The sequence continues at coordinate 63,581,083 of NW_027526422.1, forward strand.
CATAAGGGCTTACGTAACTAGAATTCTCAGGCGGCCGGCCCTGCGACCGACAATGCAATCTAACCAAGATGCAACATACGTACTTTTTGTACACGAAAGAAGGCTGTTGAAAAAAAATTGGCTGGCGATTACGACACTCCCTATTGCGATATTTGGGCGCAGCAGCAGTGCGCTGAGGCAGCACTCACTCGTGGGTTCTCTCGACGGCAGCGATGATGAGCCTCTGCTTCGGCGGCGCGAAGTGCGTGTCATGAAGGGACCGCGACCCGCTTCTTAGGCACGGAACGCACACCATCGTCACGCGCACGCCCCCCTCACGTCTTCGCCAGCGTCGCGCAGACGAGCGTCTCGTGCGGGCACAGCGTATACTGCCCCCTCCCCTCCCCCACCGCGCACTTTCGGAGAGCGCTCGCGCCGCCAGGGCGAACCACCCTCCCCTCACAATTTCGCGACACTCTCCTCCTTTGCTTTCTTTCACTATTCGGTCTTGCCATCGTTTACTCGGTTACGACGGCGGCGCGGCTCAGCCGAGAGACGGCCGCCAAAGAGCTACGCCCTAAAAGTTGTTCAACCGCAGCCAATGACATGTAGACATATCCTGTGCTACCATCACCTTACCATCGATAGTGCAAAAGAAGAGTGATATTTCTCGCCCAGTAGGATACAGGTAACACGGCCTTGAGTTGAATTGATGAAGTTCAGGGGACTGAAAAAAAAAAGTCGTTTACTGAAGAAATTCGTAAAATTACGTTTAGTACGCGGCGCGGGCTAGGATAAGTCGTCCTGCAGCTGCGGAACGAGGTTGCAATTTCGACTTCCACTTGCAAGGGCTGTATTTCTCATTTCTAACGAAGGTAGTCTAATTAAATTAGTCTGCAAAGGCGTACCTCATAACCTTCGTGTAGATTTGGCGCGTAAACTCTTGATTTGACTTCCTAAATTTGTTAAACACTGTTTCGGCTGCCTAAATTTTTACAACAAAGCTGGATTTCAATACTGTACTGAAAAAAAAAAAACGAATTTATATCGCAGAAAAATTGGCCTTCTTTTTGTTCTCTGAGTGGGCAACCCTGCTTGTTGCATCAATATTGTTCGCGTATCATAACGTATACCTCTATTAATAAACGGTTTCGAATCACTTACAAAAACATCGCATTTTGCGTAGGTTTCTTTTTTTTTTTGTAAAGTTGTACTTCAACTAAATAAAAAGAATATATAGGAGCTTTCCAGCAAAGCAAAATTTAGAAAACGAATAAACATAATTTATTTGCATTCAGCGTTATTGAACCCGGCTGAATCGGGTGTATTAGGACAAGGGTCAAAGATTCCTCCCAGTGTGACAAAACGCGAAAAAGCTGTTGCAAAGTAACTTCGTCATGCACTCAGTCGTTTGCGAAACAGACTTATCAAAAAAGGCCCCAGCAAAGCAACAAAATGGAAGTTGTGCTGAATTCTGAAGGCTTTTCTTGTCTCTAGTTTTATTTTGTTTTGGGTAGCAAACTTTTTTCCAAATTTTATTGACCCTTAACTCCGCACCGAACCGCTATACCTTGAGGGCAAAGGCCTCGACGCACCGGTCATAGCCGTGTCTCTGTTGCCTCCTGTAATGTCCTGCGTGAAACTTCGCTGAACCCTTGTCTAAACGTTTTCTGATGTTGCGTTTAGGACAAGGGGCTCCATACGATGCGTGCAGCTATTCTCTGGAGAGGCCTAGTGATGTGTCAATATTGATTCGGTGAGCTGCGCAATGTGGACCTACGAAAAGAGAAAGAGCGCACTCATAGGCTACGACCACCCTTCCTTCACAAGGTCAACATTTTTCGTGTTGGGGACGGATAATATTTTTACGCATTGTGATCCTGCTTCAATAAATTAACCGAAAGTTTCGCCATACTCTCCTCAGGGTATGTTCAGCACGAGGTATATTTGTCAAAGAACATGAAAGGCTTTTAGTGGTGTCGATAGTCATATATCAGTACAGTCGTGCATAAGTGTGGGTGCATTTACGCCGGAGAAATGTCGAAAAAGAAATAACAAGAAAGAATGCCGCCAATGCAGCAATTTGAACTAAAGGCGCAAGGGTTGCGAGATTGTAATTAGACGGAAGAGTTAGCGCCCAGATTACATAGACAACTTTATATATATATATATATATATATATATATATATATATATATATATATATATATATATATATATATAAGGGTTGGCAGTCAAGAAAACCTCGGAAAGCAAAGGGGAGGTTGTGGTGGGTCATAGAAAGAGATGAAGAATTTTTTGAGTCGAAAAGAAAGTGGTGAAAAAATGCCCGCCGGGTGGGACCCGAACCCACGACCTCCAGAATACCGGTCTGGTGCGATAACCACTACGCTACCGGCGGGGCTGTTTCCCCAGCACTTTCTCGGGTACTTATGTTAAGGTATTTTTGTTTCCTGCACTTGGGGGTGGTAGCCAGTGCCACTCGGACTACTCGGGGTGAAGGGGACCTTCTTTTTAACCCCCGGGCCGTGACTCGAGTGTCTACGACATGTCGAGAGTGGTCGACCAGCGTTAAACCCTCTTAAGCTCCCTTTGGCACCAAGACTGCCAGAACAGAGGCCCTCGCTAAGCATGTAGCGAATCAGAAAATGGGAAATGAGGGGCTCCGTGAAATAAGACAGAAAATAAGGGTTGGCAGTCAAGAAAACCTCGGAAAGCAAAGGGGAGGTTGTGGTGGGTCATAGAAAGAGATGAAGAATTTTTTGAGTCGAAAAGAAAGTGGTGAAAAAATGCCCGCCGGGTGGGACCCGAACCCACGACCTCCAGAATACCGGTCTGGTGCGATAACCACTACGCTACCGGCGGGGCTGTTTCCCCAGCACTTTCTCGGGTACTTATGTTAAGGTATTTTTGTTTCCTGCACTTGGGGGTGGTAGCCAGTGCCACTCGGACTACTCGGGGTGAAGGGGACCTTCTTTTTAACCCCCGGGCCGTGACTCGAGTGTCTACGACATGTCGAGAGTGGTCGACCAGCGTTAAACCCTCTTAAGCTCCCTTTGGCACCAAGACTGCCAGAACAGAGGCCCTCGCTAAGCATGTAGCGAATCAGAAAATGGGAAATGAGGGGCTCCGTGAAATAAGACAGAAAATAAGGGTTGGCAGTCAAGAAAACCTCGGAAAGCAAAGGGGAGGTTGTGGTGGGTCATAGAAAGAGATGAAGAATTTTTTGAGTCGAAAAGAAAGTGGTGAAAAAATGCCCGCCGGGTGGGACCCGAACCCACGACCTCCAGAATACCGGTCTGGTGCGATAACCACTACGCTACCGGCGGGGCTGTTTCCCCAGCACTTTCTCGGGTACTTATGTTAAGGTATTTTTGTTTCCTGCACTTGGGGGTGGTAGCCAGTGCCACTCGGCACTGGCACTGGCTACCACCCCCACTGGCTACCCCACTGGCTACCAGTGGCACTGGCTACCACCCCCAAGTGCAGGAAACAAAAATACCTTAACATAAGTACCCGAGAAAGTGCTGGGGAAACAGCCCCGCCGGTAGCGTAGTGGTTATCGCACCAGACCGGTATTCTGGAGGTCGTGGGTTCGGGTCCCACCCGGCGGGCATTTTTTCACCACTTTCTTTTCGACTCAAAAAATTCTTCATCTCTTTCTATGACCCACCACAACCTCCCCTTTGCTTTCCGAGGTTTTCTTGACTGCCAACCCTTATTTTCTGTCTTATTTCACGGAGCCCCTCATTTCCCATTTTCTGATTCGCTACATGCTTAGCGAGGGCCTCTGTTCTGGCAGTCTTGGTGCCAAAGGGAGCTTAAGAGGGTTTAACGCTGGTCGACCACTCTCGACATGTCGTAGACACTCGAGTCACGGCCCGGGGGTTAAAAAGAAGGTCCCCTTCACCCCGAGTAGTCCGAGTGGCACTGGCTACCACCCCCAAGTGCAGGAAACAAAAATACCTTAACATAAGTACCCGAGAAAGTGCTGGGGAAACAGCCCCGCCGGTAGCGTAGTGGTTATCGCACCAGACCGGTATTCTGGAGGTCGTGGGTTCGGGGCCCACCCGGCGGGCATTTTTTCACCACTTTCTTTTCGACTCAAAAAATTCTTCATCTCTTTCTATGACCCACCACAACCTCCCCTTTGCTTTCCGAGGTTTTCTTGACTGCCAACCCTTATTTTCTGTCTTATTTCACGGAGCCCCTCATTTCCCATTTTCTGATTCGCTATATATATATATATATATATATATATATATATATATATATATATATATATATATATATATATATAGAGAGAGAGAGAGAGAGAGAGAGAGAGAGGAATGGCCGGCCAGCTTCGTAGCCGGGACTACGAAGGAAAGGGCAGCGGCACCTGATGGCTGAAGTGATAGAGGCTACAATTAATTCGAAGGCTGCCTAGCAAACTGACGATCGTGGTTGTTGCAGAGTTTTTTCTCCCGCGGCAGATGCCGCTAACGAATCCTAGGCCAAGCGCTTGTGACGTTATCTGGCCGCACTACGAAGCGTCATTTACCCTCCTGTCTTATTCGATACTTCGTGATAGAAGCAAATGGGGTAACTCGGAGTACTCCTGATCTCACTCATCCTATAGGCACGTTATTTCGTTTTCTGGTTGATACGACGATAATCGAAAAAAGTGCACTTCGGTAGCATCGTAAGGATTCTGTTTTTTTTTTCTTTTTCGGAAAATTATCGAATTTGAACACACTACTAAAAATAACTCCTAATTTGGGCAAAATAAAACACAAGAAATTCGGAGTTACATTCGGAATTCTCAAATGCGATATCGTTTCCATTTTCGTCCTTATACGTCCTTCAATGCACTTTTATCGCCGTTAACAGCACTTTGCAACAAAGATCTCGGCATGGAACTTTTGTTAAATCTATAGGCGGTGGGCATCATACAGATACTGCTCTGAAAGCGAGCCGCTGTTGCGCGTACGTAAACACCCCGCTCTCAAATCCTGCACGTGCCTTCTTTGTTTCAATCCACGTAGTATCGGATTCGTGCATTCGTGTCACCGTTACGCAAATGCGGATTGCCTCTCAATTTTGCGGGGCTTTAAGGCTTACTGTGCTCACACCAAATTCAGTGTTGCGTTCGCGCGCTGATAACGTAAAATTGCAGAGAAAATTTTGATATTTGCCTTTAAACAGCCCCTGCTTTCCCTAGAAGCTGCCGCTTCGGCAGCGCCCTGCTGCGACTAATCCGATTACTTGGCGAAAGACGCCTGAAAAACAGTGCGGACAAAGGATGAAAGTGGCGGTGGGAAGAGGAGAGAATGAAGGAGACGCCGAGGTGCGGGCGATAGGCAGTCCCGCTGCGTGCTTCCGGCCCTGATTGGCTTTAACGAGCTGCCACCCAGTCGGCTTTGTGCGGAAGGTGGCCGGGAAACATTCGTGTGATGTTTGAAGAGAACGGAGGAGATGGGGAGAGGTAAATCAAGAGGTAAAAGAAGGAAGCGACGTGGGGAGGAGAGTATCTGCAAATTGGCAGCTGCTATACTGGCTGCGTCACACCCTGTATACGTCGTATGTCATTCTAGGTGGTTCGTTCAGTCGGTACAACGCCACCCAGCCCTTGCATCGCAGGCAAGGTGCAAGAACAGCAAGAAAAGTATATGCGCATACAGAAAAGAGAGCCGGCAGTCAAAAACGCCAAGGAAGGCGTAGTGGAAGTAGTTCGTGATTTTTCTGGCATAGAAATTGATTAATTATGAGGTTTAACGCGCCGACGCTTCACAGGCGATGGGGCGCGCCGTAGTGGAAGGCCCCGGATTAATTTTGACCACCTGAGGATCTTTAACGTGTTCCGAAATCTCTAACACACGGGCACCTGCCGCGGTGGCTCAGTGGCTAAGGCGTTTCGCTGCTGAGCACGAGGACGCGGGTTCCATTCCCGGCCGCGGCGGCCGCCTTTCTTTTGGAGGCGAAAAGAAAAAAACGCCCGTGTGTACGAGATTTCGGCGCACGTTAAAGATCTCGAGGTGGTCAAAATTAATCCGGAGCCCTCCACCACGGTGCGCCTCATCGCCTGCGTTGCGTCGTCGGCGCGTTAAACCCCACAATCACTCGAACACACGGGCGTCTTCTCTTTTCGCCGCCATCAGAAAAGCGGATGTGTAGAAATAGAGCTGTTTTGAAATGGTCCAACGAAAGACAGAAAGTGGGAAAGCATGCGCCCAGGGGGAGGAACGAGCTCACGTCCGACCTGGCCGACTGAATTCTCCGCACTTTCTCGGTGATTAATATTAATGTAGCTGTATCGTACGATTGCGGGTGGTAGCCAGCCCCATTTTTAATCCCCGAGCCATGTGTCGAGCGTCTACAGCCTGTAGGGAGTTGCCGACCGGCATTCCGTGCTCTCTCAGTGAGCCCCCCCCCCCCCCCCCCCGCATTCTCAATTATATATACTACACACGCAGAAAGCATACAACATGCTCTTTCTTTTCTCTGTGTTTGCAGCCACTGCTACTGGTGGCTTCACCGGACGGGCCTGGAGAGGGCGCTGGCTGTCACCTGTGTTCTCCTCCTCGTAGTCACCGCGGTCCTCCTCGTCGTGCACCTCATCGCGGCGTCTTCAGGTGAGAACTGCACGGGGCCTCTCTGAAGGGGCGGTCACGAAGACAAAACACAAGTATTCATGTGCAGCTTTCCCGCTCATGGCAGTCCTTTCAACAGTGATTACTCTGCAATTGTTTAGCGAAATGAAAAGTTCTTGTGCACAGGTAATATTTGGGGTGAATACTTACTATGTGCACAGTTTTAAGTCGCGCACGTTGTGCGACTGGGTTCCTGAGTCATGGGAACAATCCCATAGAAATGCATGGGGAGTTAGATTTGACAGCGAATTACACAAAAAAATATTCAGAAACCTGAAATGTTCTTTTAGCGTTTTAATCTTCACGTTGACTTCTAGCTTTATACCAAATATCATTTTCCTAAAGTCGTTTTTCTAGGTTCCCGAGAGGTTGTAATTTTGAGCGAGAAAGCTGGGTATGTATTCGTTAAAGGAGCCATGAAGAGAAAACAAAAGTTTGTTTTATTCGAAGGATTAGGTGTTTCATAGTACCTTAAAGGAGCCATGAAGAGAAAATACAACTTCGTTTAATTTGAAAGAACTAGGATTCAGTATCTCACTCAGCGCCATTACAGCCCCAAAAGATGTTTTTTTAACGAAAAAAAAGCAAGAAGTATTTAAAAACTTTCAAATTTTGCGCCACAGTGACGTGTTATGAGCAAGCATGACGTCATACGGGCCAACAATAAAACATAATTTTCAGTGCGTTAACTGCACGTTAGCATTCAAGTGATGCGGTCAAATGAAACTAGAGGCCCCATTACAGACGTCCAGTCATGTGTAGTCACGACAGGTCACTTAGGCGGCCGCCAATCGCGCAAACAAGGTTCCGTGACGTCATAGAAAAGTTGCGGGAAATTGGCTAGGGGGTCGCGACTGCTTCACACGTTTTCTTTAATATCTCCGTTATTTGTTCGAAGATTGCGATGATATTTGTATCATTGTTATCGGGACTAAGCAGTCTTTCTAATAAGCCCAACTTGTATTTTGTCTTCATGGCTCCTTTAAGCGCTTTCCCGGAAGCAAATTATGCTTTATTCACTGAGAAATAAGGCAATTTAAGCCGAAATTTTAAATCTCCCGCCTAAATTGCACATTTCGTGACGTGAACAATGGCGTCATACGAGCCGGTCCATGAAACAGATACTTAGTATGTCGACTCCATATAGCACCCGCACGCGGGAATCAAACAGGAACCGGGCGGCCATTTTAAAAATGCTAGTAAAACCTAGTGCACCCGCAGCCCTAGTCATGGAATCGCCTGATCCGGAGAACAAAACTCTCGCCGAGAAGCTCGGGCTTGCATTTCACAACCTCACACCACTTGAACGCTCAATGCTTCTAAGTGCACGAGCGGCAGGAGTTGTGGGATACGCGGATGGACCGGAAAGCGACCATTCCGCGATAGCCACAACAGACGAACGCCCAGCCGTCGGCACCGCTGCCTCGTCAACCCGTCGCGACGGACGAATACAGACTGGTACGTATGTGCCGTATTTTTATTACGGTTAATAATAGTTTAATTTCAGTGGCAGTATCGCTTATGCCAGTTGGCCCGTGTCGTGTATGGAAAGCCGTTCGCGCGAGCTCTCTGCTTCGACCACAAAGATACGAGCGTCAATGCGCGGTGTGTACGGCATTTTTTCCCCCAAGGTCAGAGCGCTTTGACGGCGATTTGACGAAGTCGGCGACGAGCGCCAGCATGTCCCAGGAGTGAGCTAACGTAAGGGTCCCTGCCGTAATCACTTCCTCGGAAATGAAGCGAGCACACTCGTACTTCCTTTAGCTATCTTTCTCCTCCGTTTGCAAAGTTCACAAAACGTAGCCACTTGCTTCGCCGAGGTTCGTCGTTGGGAAGCACATGAAAGGAGATCTCCTCAGCGGCGGGGATGTCGCACTCCCTCGACGATTTGCCCGTACTACATAGGCATTTCAAAACGTAGCAACGAAATTTCATTGTAAAGTACTCGAACAAACTGAAGTTTTTAGTGGTTGTAAACAGGAAACGAGCTCCTAACAATTGCAGCAAGCCAACACCATTCCGAAACAGCGACGACTGTCACTATCTCGTCGCTGCTTGCTGTTCCTTACTCCCCTCGTTTCTATTTTTACCTTTGCTGGTTGGCGATATGACGGCCAACCTCCTGTGAAGGGATTACAATACCAAGGGAGGTCGCGGCTGTGCGTGCTTGGATGGTTCGTTGGCCCCGGAGAGCCTCGAACCCGAATATTCGTCTGCGCGACGGTGGCGACGGCGAGATGTCGAGTTCGGCTGGCGGTAGTTTCGTACGCATTGGCGTACACGCTTGCGTGTTTATTCGGAACTTCAACCGTTTACTCCACCGTTCTTAGTGTCATAGAAGAAATGTGCAGTATGTTTAACGGGCATATAGCTCAATATGCAAACTGGTAAGCCCTGCCTATTGCGTTTGCTTTTGCCGGCCTCCGCCAATCGCAGAGCATTCTCGTGTGACATCATAGGTTCTGTTGCGGGAAATGAGCTGGTGGGTCGCATGGTCATTCCCTTTTTTCCTAATTATGTAGCTTATTTGAGCGAAGTTTGTGTTAAAAGTGGTGTCAGTATGGTTCTAACGAGGCAATCTTTCGAATGAACCAAACTTGTGTTTTCTCTTCATGGCTCCTTTAAAAAGAACGCTTTGGCCCCATAATAGTGGTACCAATTTTACCGCAACCTTCATACAAATAATGGAGATAATAACGAAAACAAACGAGTCAGGGGCGACTCACAATCCGCTTTCCGGGAAAGTATCTATGGCGCCATGGAATTTGTGCGATTGGCAGCTGCGCACCAAAGTCATGGTACACCGCCCAGAAGCATCACTTGGCGATTGTAGTTGGGCCTCTATCTTCGTTTGATCGTGTCACTTGCATACTGTACGCTCCTGCCTGGGAACAAATGTCGCACGACGCCGCTCGAGGATTTTCTGAGCGAGCTGGTGGCCATCATAGCACTCGTTCGCTCCGCTGTTCTGGCAGGGATCGGCTCGTGTTCTACAGAGACATCACTCATCACTACAGGCAACTGTTCATTTAAACCGCGTAACGCGAAAACGTTACCCCTATTTTCTATAGGACACTGATGCTGGACTCAGTGTAATGATCACTAGATATGATAACGTCAGTTTCCTTCGTCTACACACCTCGACACGTTCATTCTTTCTGCGCTTGTTCATAACGAGACTTACCGCGAAATGAGGGTACGTAGCTACTCGGGGTTTATGAGTAACAATTTTTTTTGCAGTCCTTGTCTCAAGGTTGTCATACGTTGCGGGTTATTCCGTCAATATTTAAGTTACGAGAGACGTTCCCAATTTCCATAACTGCAATTTTCTATACTTCCATATTGTTTAGCATGATATGAATGTTTAAAAAGTTCTGTTTCTACAGAATTGAAGCAGGTGCAATGTGACCTCGGGGACGTGGAAATACTGGCCAACTTTGAACCGGGTGCAAACATAAATGTCCAGCCTGTGACCGCCTCTGACTTTTTTTATGTGTGTGTGCATGTGTTCGTCTGATGGAGTTTCTTTCGTTTTTTTTTTCCGTTTCTTATTTGCATTATTCATGCAAGCTTATAACCCTCATTACATGTTCACCTACCATCTGAAGTAGCAAGCCCAGCGTTATGCAGGGCTGACCTCTTCGGTCTCATTAAAGAATTTTTCTCTCTCTCTCTCCCTCAGTTGCGTTTAGGAGCCCACATAAGACACTTTCTAGTTTAAAAAAAAGCGCTAAACGGGAAACTTAGAGCTGAATTGGAGAAGTTTTTTAACACGAAAGTGTTTTATGCCGGGATACACCAAGATTTCATTGACGTCATATCCGTCACGGAAATGATGCCAGTACACCTTTGCCGAAGCGACCCGCCAGCAGGACGTCGCTCGCCAAGCACACCCACAAGACAGCCGCCGTCCCACCAAATATGCTCAGCCTCAGATTTCGCTGCACATTTCAATTTCGTGTTTTACCGATTCCTATGACATAGGAATCAACCACAGTTTTTTTTTTCTTTATAACCGCAACTAATGGTTATAAAATTGTATCTGGTTAGTTTCACAGCCGTTCCCTTCAGGCGAAGTCCCATACGTTGAACTACTTCATGTCCGTCGGAGGAAAAAAAAAAATCACTTTCTTCTCGGCGAAGCCCCTCATGGTAGTTGCCCGGATGAGGCGACTGGCGTAACCAGATAGAAGTATGCCCCTTCGCCGAGGCCCTTGGAGTGCAGCGGCCCAAAGAAACGGCAAGGTGCGCGACAAAAAACGAAAAACAAAAGCAAGGTCGGCCAAGAGGCCTCCAGACTGCTTTCTTGCTGACCGAGACCTTCACACGAAACAGCACCCCTCGGAGAAAAACTGGGAAGCCTTTAACATTGCGTATCGTTGTCAGTTGAATTGTTTTATGCGAAACACGCGAGTGAAAAAAGAAAAGAACAAGAAAAATTCAGTTTAATTTATTTGGGTATGAACAAGAAACAAGAAATATGCAGTTTAATTTATTTAGGTATGAAACAAGAAACAAGGAAAATGGAGTTTAATTTATTTAGGTATCAAACAAGAAACATGAAAAATGCAGTTTAATTTGTTCAGGTATTAAACAAGAAACAAAAAATGCAGTTTAATTTATTTAGGTATGAAAGAAGAAACAAGAAAATGCAGTTTAATTTATTCAGATATGAAACAAGAAACCAGAAAAATGCACTTTCACTTATTTAGGTATGCCGGTATGCTCTTATCTCACATCAAAATGTGCCACTCGATAATGCAAGTTCAAAAAAAGCGCGTACATAAGTGTGCTGCCCGGACCTCATAAATTGCATTAGGCGTATCAAAAAGAGAATGCAATATTTTTAAACTAGATTAAAAAAGAGCGTGAGAAAATGACGGTGCGTGTAGAATCTCTGATTAAAATGGCGCAACGTTCAAAATGTCACTCAAAAGTTTTCTGTTCGGCTTTCAATAAAAAACAGGCAGCTTTAGCGTGTTTTTCAATGTTTATAAATTCTATTGGTTTATACTTCTTATTTCTACCTTTCTATTCCTTTCGTTTTGTTTTTAGAACAACGGGGCTCGTGGCTTCACTGCTTGTTTAATCCACACGTTGAAAGTTCTTCACTTAAGCAGCCCCCTGGAGTGGTTATTTTGCTTCGGCATTTTTGTCTCAACTTTCCTAGTAGATCACACCGAGCAATCCCCTTCGAGCAAGTACAGTCCTCCGAACGGCTACAGAAAACAAAACAACGGAAAAAACACAATCTTAGCACGAACGTTAGATCACAATGCTTCAGATTATTTCTTTTCCATGGCCTTTTTTTATCATACCCACAGCCTGGTTTTATCCGCACCGGGCGAAAATACCGGATGGCTTGGCCCGGTGGAACTTTACTTTTTATCAGCGACTGCGCCGACAGCTTATTACAGGACGCGTTTTTTTTTTCTTGATGAATTTGAATTCGCCATGTATACGTGACCGTGTGCTTGTCGCTGTGTGTCCTTTTATCATTGTCACAGCTCCTGCAGAGCCGAAGATATTTCTGAAAAACAAAATGGTGTTTGTAGTTCTTACGCGCTGAAGATCGAACCTAGAAGCATCTGCTTCTAAATTTGGAATCATACTCACACGGCCGACGTTTTTTTATGGTAAATAAGAACGATATTGAATTGTGCGTACAATAACTACTCATAAATTTCAATACTTAGAATAGAAACTGGAATTTGGCTAAGAAATTAGACAGTTACCTTAATACCTGCTAGTAAGAAGGCAATGATGAACATCGAAGCAACAAGGAATATTAATGAGGTCTGAAATTATTTTGGCCACAGGAACACTTTAGATGAATTGTCACTGGAATGTAAGGGGGCAATTTCGGGGATGGCATTAGTTCAACGTGCATGTCCAACATGCGCGCTTTAAGTAAACTATGTAGGGCCACCAGGTAGGGAGCTACAAAATATCGCAGACTTCGGGTACCAAGGCAAAGAAGTTTTGGATTGCTCTTTGAAGGACAACACACGGCATCTTTGCGGTCAATTAAACAGTATTCAACGGTTGCCGGGACGACAAAAGGCCAAAGTTTATAAAGGACAAAAAATATTTCTACTGTGCAGCAATAGCTTAACGGCAGATGTTTCAGCATGAAGTTTGAAAAAGAACGTTTTTGTACCTGGAGAAGGAAGCACTTCACAAACTCGCGTAGGAACATCAAGCCTAGCTACGCCAGTGTAAAAAGATCCATTAGAGGGGTGCACGAACACACACCCGTGCTCAAGAGCACTGTATACATGCCACATATTCACAGGGTGCATTCGCAAAAATTGCAACTCCAACAGCTTAGAGGTATATTTTGAGCTCACGTGCACGAGGCTAACGCCGACATACGTACACAATGCATGGGCCGACGACGCTTGGGATTTATGTTTATCGTCTTAAACTTAAAGGGAACACTTTAAGACGTGCGGCATAAAAGATTAGTCATTCGACAATAATCGTAACAGCAAGCTGCACGTCAACAGCAGTTGCGGACTATGCGGTGACCGTCTGTGAATTCTTCGGTCCTTAAATTACCTACCGCGCGCCGGTGTGAACCATACAGTGTACGTAAAAGCCGTACATCATGTTCCGTAGACCATGTGTGACAGCTTCACCTTTATTTTCCGGCGTATGCAAAGGAATTTCACATATAAGTTTAGAAAGAATAGCATAGCAAAGTATAAAATAAATGTTTGTGGAAAAAACCATGTTGCTTCTGCATTTTATAAAGAGAAAATGTTTCCTCTGTATTTTGTAAATCTAAAAAAAAGAAAAAAATCTGCTGAGTTAAGTCGACTATTTTGCAAATTAATTGAGAAAACTAACCAAATGGGCTAGGATTCATCCCACGAGGACGCGAAATTGGCAGTCTCTACACATTACCCCCGCAAGCTTATAGCAAGCTCAGTCACGTTATAGCAAGCTTATGGAAGACCCAGAAAAAAAAGGGAGTCTTAAATACTGAAGCTAAAATGTGTCTGTCAGAGCCACTTATATCAAGTAATTGAGATTGTGCACTGCTTATACATACACGAAAGGTTATTCGGGATGTGACTAAGAGTGTAGACAGAGGCGTTTCGTTTTTCACCATCATCGGAAAAAGCTGCGGCCGTTGCCGGGATCGAGCCCGCGTCCTTGGGCTCAGCAGCGCAACGCTTCAGCCACAGGACTATCGGGGTGGGTTTATAGAAAATGCAAGGTTATAGCGAGTTCACGAGGCAAGAAAACAAGACCTGTCAACAGGAATGGCAGAAAGAAATTTTTTGAAATTGCTAGAACATGAAAGTAGTCCTGAAGTAGGATACAATGGGGAAAGCTAAGCCAGGAGTGAGTGAGTGAGTGAGTGAGTGAGTGAGTGAGTGAGTGAGTGAGTGAGTGAGTGAGTGAGTGAGTGAGTGAGTGAGTGAGTGAGTGAGTGAGTGAGTGAGTGAGTGAGCGAGCGAGCGAGCGAGCGAGCGAGCGAGTGAGTGAGTGAGTGAGTGAGTGAGTGAGTGAGTGAGTGAGTGAGTGAGTGAGTGAGTGAGTGAGTGAGTGAGTGAGTGAGTGAGTGAGTGAGTGAGTGAGTGAGTGAGCGAGTGAGTGAGTGAGTGAAAGAAAGAGAAGGGAGAAAAGGAATTTAATGAAGACGGCGATGACAGCTGGCCAATTGCTCCTGGATTGCTACGGCAAAGTGGTTACAGTGTGCTTGTGATGATAATAAAGAATTTTCAGTTCCTTTAATATCAAAATCAGTTTTAACCGCAAATACCGCGAGTCAGCGCCTAATTCACACACTTTCTTTCGCAGAAGAGCCTCGGTGGGAAGCGCCTCCTCCCTTACTAAGGAACACCTGCTACAGTCCGGAATGCATTCGGGCGGGTAAGTTTGTGACTGAGCAAGGGAACACGCGAGGTGCATGGTCCTTAACTAAGAAAATAAAACAAATAATGGGTGAAAGCTTGTGAAAGAAAAAAAAAATGGGGCTCATGCTCTTTCTAACGCTTGAATTTTCTGAGTGCACGTGCGACCGAAATTAACAATACAGAACGTATAACTATAACTCTTTTCATTATAGGAAGAAAGAACACATCATAAAAACTGTAGTAAGCACCTAACCGAACAGCGTTTGTAGGCTACAGCCTATACTCCTCATATAGAGCAAATTCTCACAATTTCCGCCTTCCTTTTTGTTGACAGCATTTGTTATCGCTCCGTTTTATTGACTCTTTTTTGTGTTCTCGCTGTTCACTCAATTCGCACCCTTATTTTTAACGTGTACCACTTAAGCTAACTTCCGTTCAGTCGTTTCAGCAACCATTTCACGAAAGAGCTTGATAAAAAAAAATGCGCACATGTAATGGAAGACACAAGTAAACAAAATTTGCAGGCGGTTACGCGAACCTGATGGGGTTAGTTCTCATTGCATTTAAGGTTCTGGCTCTTCCAGCAGAAATTATGAGAATTTATCATCTGCCCCTTTCATAAATATGAATTATAATATCATGCTCAACTGGTTAGACCAGGGGTCGGCCACCTGCGGCCCGCGGGGCAGTATTACGTGGCCCCCAGAACGTCGTCATGAGCAGTACCCTCACCTCTCCCCCTGTTACCTTCTATCTGAAGCCGACACCCCAGTTTTGACTCCAAATATGCTAGGTCGGGACACAAGAACAGAGAATTGATCGCTTCCACTTGGCATTGTCCCCCATCTTCACTTAGCCAGATTATTGTCAATTATTGTCAAATATTATTATCGATTCGCCGAATTTTTTTCTTTGCTTGCGATCCCCCCTCGCCCCCCCCAAACACAGACACACACACACACGCGCACACACGCACACACGCACACACGCACACACACACGCACGCATGCACACACGCACACACACACGCACACACACGCACACACACACGCACACGCACACACGCACACACACACGCACACACACACGCACACACACACACACGCACGCACGCACGCACGCACGCACGCACGCACGCACACACACACACACACACACACACACACACACACACACACACACACACACACACACACACACACACACACACACACACACACACACACACACACACACACACACACACACACACACACACACACACACACACACACACACACACACACACACACACACACGGATTTAACGTCCGGCCTTCCGCCTTGTCGGATTCATGCAACTCGGCCCTCCACCGCAAGAAGTTTCCGACCCATGGTCTAGTTGATTCCCTCGGTAGTCAATTGTTGCTTTGTTTTGCTGCCTTTCCCACAGCAAAAGTGTGCTCGCCGTGAAGCACGCTTTAGAGGAGAGCCACATGATCAACGAATGGCTAAATTGGGATAGCCACGATTAACAAACACGTTTTTTTTTCATCAGCCAATACTAAACACAGGGATACGGAAAGTGCTGCGTTCGGAATTTTCATTACCCAACCGCATGCCCGGTGTAGGTGAGCCAGGACAGCGCTATTTTACCCTACACGCATGTAAGGGAGTACTTTTTTTTTTTTTTTGACGATTGCGAGCATGGAAACCATTCCGCACGGATGCTCGAAATTTAGAGGACGTAATTCTGCAAACATTCAGGCTTGTCAAGGCCAAAATTTTCTATCTTCCGCTGCGAAGAATCTAACAAAGGCCTACATTTATTTTCACAAGCACCCAATAGTTCTTACGCCCATAAAGTTACCGAATTCGTTTTTGGGTCTGAAAATAACTTATAACTGAAAATAACCAAATAATAACTGAAGTAGCGTAGGTATCAAATATGAAGCTTTTTCTAATCAACGTAAATGTGGCAGCTTGGGGATCCTAGTACGTGAAAAAAGGACAGGGAACGCCATCATTCAGAAGTTCCTGCATACGCCGCGAAGGCCGGATAGCGCAAATTTCTCTTTTGCGTTTTTGTCTTGTCACTCCGTGCTGATATTTGTTGTTGCAATCAGCAATTTTTTTATTATTAACGTTGTTTTTCTGTTTAAAATACGGACGAAGGAAAGGGTAAGCCAGTAAGCAACAGAAGCATGAATTTGAAGCCTTGCCTCGAATATCCACAAAATCAAAATTGTGAAGCTTCGGAACGTCCAGTTCTGGTCTAACTCATTTGCCATGCCCCTCAACTGTTTCCCCCTTGCCCGTACATTCCCCTCCACGCTTTTTCTTTCTACCCCTGCCACAGCGGCAGCCATCTTGGAGCGTGCCCAGATGCAGCGCGACCCGTGCGAAGACTTCGACGCGTTCGCCTGCGGCAACTTCGTTCACCAGCACTCCGCGCCGGACGACCACTACTACACCAACGTGCTCATCAGCATGCAGGACACCATCTTCGTCCGGCTCAAGAGTGCGTCTTCTCCTTATGCGCGGTATCGCGCTTTCCTTCTGCGTGTTCACGAAAGCGAAAAACAATCCGTCGGAAAATATTTCGCACGCGAAAGCCTGGGCAGAGTTTGCGGGGCCGTTCGGATCTATTTCGAATACTGTTTCCTCGAGGCGACATATTGCGCCAGTGTCGACGAGGGAAATAAACAAAATTTTCCTAATATAACACTGCTATACTATAGCGAGTACGCTCACCGTGCTCGCCTTCTTCCTCTTTTCAGAGCTTCTCGAAGAGCCCGCTATTCTCAACAAAACCTCGGCTGTGAGCAAAGTGAAGGCACTGTACAACTCTTGCATGAACACGAGTAAGTATGAGGCATATTCACGTTGCGAAGCGGTATTTACGAGAAAAAAGATGTGTATGAAGGCATTCGGTTTCTTCCTTCAAAAACAACTTGGCGTAGCCAATTTCAATTGATAGTCTGGAGAGAGAGAGAGAAGGAGTGAGTGAGTGAGTGAGTGAGTGAGTGAGTGAGTGAGTGAGTGAGTGAGTGAGTGAGTGAGTGAGTGAGTGAGTGAGTGAGTGAGTGAGTGAGTGAGTGAGTGAGTGAGTGAGTGAGTGAGTGAGTGAGTGAGTGAGTGAGTGAGTGACAGACAGACAGACAGACAGACAGACAGACAGACAGACAGACAGACAGACAGACAGACAGACAGACAGACAGACAGACAGACAGACAGACAGACAGACAGACAGACAGACAGAGCTTCAATAAATGCTCTGAAGAGGTTAAGCTTAAGAGGTTAATACCTGCTGGATGAATGTAGTGAGACGAAAGGAAGAGGAGAGGGATAAAAACCGCAAATAAAAGAAATGGTAACAAAGAAAACAGGGAAAAGTACGGAAAGAAAAAGAAAAAGGCGAAAAAAGGAGAGCGCCATTAGACAACATCAGGTCTGGAGGAGCTCGTCCAATCCAGAAGTGGTTATAAAGCTCAAGAGAGCTTTTGACCCTGGCGCTTCGTCAGCGTTACTACGCCTAGGTCTGAGAAAGCGTCCGAGCTCATGATGGTGTGGACCATTTAAAGCCGTCCCACCAAATTTTGAATACTGTCACTTATCGAGTTTCTTAACCGACAAGCGAGAAAACAGTGATTTAAGAATTGCTTGTGATTAATCAGGTTGGTTCCTTTTTAACAGGACGGTCATCTGGAACACTAGAATAAGAATTTTTAAAAGTGCCCACAGAACACTGTTCGGTGCCATGTATGTTGTTGCCGACCTCCTTAGCACTCCGCACGACATTTGTGCTGACCTCTCTGACATCATATTCTCACTCCACGCATAGATGTCCTAGAGGAATATAGCGGTAGTACATGAGCTCATTTCCAACGCTTAAGGAAGACACATGTAATTCATGGCGCCAACAAGGTAAATAATGCGTTTGTCAGCTGCTGAAGGATGGTAGCAATGAGATTATGAGTGCCATAAAAAGTTCCAGCGGGCCGATATCTTAAAACTATCTTTTTCTATCAGCGAGAAAGATTATTTCTCAATTACACCTTGCCTAAATTTCCGCGACAATGAATTATCTAGTGCGTCAATTGCTCTAGTCATTACATAACCACTGTTTTGGCGCTCCTTGCCCCAGTTGGCCTTGCGCCATTAACACCCAACCATCATTATCAATTGCTCTAGCCATTCAAAGTACGGAGGGAGTTCAGCTTAACTATACTTCCCCGTAGTCCATGTCTTGTCTCTGTTTGCTAGCTGTTCAGATTCTACCCCGAATGTGCGCATAAATAAACACGTCGTGCGGTTAGCGCGTCCTGATCCGCTCGTTGGGATGCAGGCAGCGTGGAAGACAGCTCCGTGTCCAAGCTGAAGGAGCTCCTGCGTGACGATTACATTGGAACGTGGCCCATGCTGGAGACGGGCTACAATCAGAGGCCCGTTACGAGCGCCTCCCTGGGGCTCGAGAGGCGGCTCGCCCTGATGCGAGTGTATGGCGTCGAGCCCTTCTTTCAACTTCACGTCGGGCAGGACGAGCGGAACACTTCGATGCACGTCATCCAGGTTCGTGTTCTACGATTGGACGCATCTGTCACCACGCTTGCTCGCCTACTTCACTGTACCTTACCTTACCTTACCTTACCTTACCTTACCTTACCTTACCTTACCTTAACTTAACTTACCTTACCTTACCTTAACTTACTCTGCTTGACTTTACTTAACTTCACGCTCTTTACTTCACTTTACTTTAATTTAACACTTAAAACAGAAAGTTGCTGCAGTAAGTACTAAACCCACACCATCGCTATCCCTAGCACTGCGCCTTAGCTACTAAGTCACCGAGGTGCACTGGTCTTATGTGGGTTGATTTTATTTTTATAATGGCCTTCTTCCTGTCAGCAAGTGTCTGCCACTTATGGATGATATGAGGTGTAGTGGCCGTGTTGGCAAGTACTTTGTTAATAAATATTTCTTGCGATCGGCTGAGGGGTAAATTCTTAAAGATTTGTGGAGGGGTAATGCTTTTTAATCTCTCGCGGCTGCACATGTACATTTTTCACACTGTGTGTGAAGCAAACATGGACCATCTTGTACTGCACTGCTCCGCTTTTGATATTCATAGACTGGACCATAATGTTTTTCAAAATTCAGATATAGAAGCATTACATAGGGACATTCTCGAAAATCCTCAACACCTGGTGACCTTAGCCCAGTTTGGCGTTGCCAGTGGCCTGGCGAGCATGATTTAGTGGGCGTCTACCTCCCTCCCTATTCCCCCTCTTCCCCCTCCAGCGACCTTCGGTCCTCCCCTTCCTAATAAAAGAATTTATCATCATCATTTTTATAATTATTTGCGTCAAAGACAGTAACGAATGTATAGATTTAATTAGCACTATTTTTCTCAAAGGCCTAAGAATTATAGCCCACCTTCCTACCTCACTTTTACAAACTTAGTGGTCGGTGCCGTTATCCGCCTTTTTGCTGACACGTGCTTGGCATCTTTCGGCTGATGCTAACCCCACCATCGAGGCCGAAAGAATTCTTTCTTCTTTAAATTTTTTTTTAAGTGCGAATGCACTTCTTAAGCGACCCTGAATCACGCGTCCACCGTCCGTCCGTCCGCAGCCTAGCAACGGAGCTAGCTAGCGTGCCTAGCAACGGCGCCGGATTTCCGACGCGTGAGGGCGCTCGCGTAGCGCCTCCTCTCCCCCCTCGCCTACTCTCCAGCTCGCAACACCCTCTCTCGGCGCGCCAGCCAGGCCACTACACTATATGAAAAAAATAACAGCATCCAGCGCCCGGTTTCGATCCGAGGACGTAGCGCCCGCAGCGCGACGCTCTACCGACTAAGCCACGGAAGCCACGCTGGTTTAAGAGTTAGGAACGCTCCTTATATCTTTAACGCATTCAAACTACGTCGTCAGCGGCGTTGCGTTGGCGACTCAGCGGCGTTATAGCGGCTTGATAACTGCGTGGTGTACACGTGATACTACAAACCCGATGGAAGAGATGGAAGAGAAGGCGGCGAGGCGGTGGGCTGCGGGTGCCGAGCGCAAGCGCCGCAAGCGGGCCGACAACCGTGCATTCGCACTTTCACATTCTCCCCCTCGGGGAAATGCGGGGGACTTTTTCCGCTCTTACGTGCCATTGCTTTTCCGTTACCTCTAAATTATCTCTGCCTTGTTTAAAGCCCCGATGAAGTAAATATTAGGAACACGGAGCTGACGTTTTTAAAAACTGTTGCAAACCTGTGTGCGGGCCAACGCCATCACCAACTGCTTCACTGCCCAAACAAAAAATTCTGTCTTCTTGTTACTGCAGGTAGCGTTCAGTGACTCTCCGCGATGCTAAGATGTGCAACGGAGGGTACCACACCCATGTTTAGAGAAAGAGAAAAAAATGTTGGTAACCGGAATTAAAAAAAAAAAAGACAGATCCCTCCATAATTGTTAGTTGTCTTCGTGGACTCCATGGACATGCTCCTAGCATTAATACGAAGAAAAAAACGACATTTGTTTTGTAATTTATATATTCGTGCTACTACTCTGGCAAGCGCAGGTTTCCAACCGTTCCGCGTAGCCAGTGGCAGCAAGGGATTTTTGTTGTGTTGGCGTCGCTGCTGTTGACACGCGTCATCTAACAGCTCTGATCAAAGTGGGAACTGAATTCACTTCCACTGCCCTATCTCTGAGCTACTTCGGCACGTTGTCAGCGGTAAAACAAGGTTTAACGTAGTGCGCGCATTGCTGAGGTCACATTGCGTGACACGTGAACGCGACGACACGTGAGTAGAACAAGGGCACCCAAGCTGCTGAAAACTTTAATTCTGGGTAAGCTGGGGCATTAAGTGTCGCCAGCTTGCTTTTCTTAGTAATTCGCGTCAAAGACGAAGAAATTAAAGCGAAGAAAGAGGCGCAAACACGATGTAGCTGTAAAGACCTCTTTTGTAAGTATCGCCAGGGTTCTCCTGTAAAGAACATGATCACACTTAGGGGTGCCTTGAAGAATTTTTTTTTTTGCACGTGTGTTTGTCCGTTTGTGCGCACGTGTGTGCGTGCTTGCATGTGTGCGTTTGCGTGTGTGCCTGGGCGCGTGCTTGTTGGCTTTCGAATTAACTTTGGGATGTACCGTAAAGTTCCGCAAGAACGCGCACCCAGAGTACAGTGATATCAAGTGAAAAATTCGGGATGGGAGAACTTTCTGCTCAGGTTCGAAAACCTACAAAAAAGTGGCCGCACTGCCAACCAAAACTGCGGAGATATCAAGAAGATATCTGAGATTGGCTAACTTTCGGGTCAAGTGCGTAAATGACAAATAAGTGACCGCATCAACACGTGAACAGATGATTTGCGTTTATTTTGTTCACTCATCGGCGCTAAAGCCATCGATTTTAGGGGGTGCGCGATCTTTGGGGCCTTTTGGGCGGTGTTTTGGGGGAGGGCGTTCTCTCGGAACTTTACGGAATATGTCTTTCTGATTGATTTGATTGATTGTGGGGTTTAACGCGCCGACGCAACGCAGGCGATGAGGCACGCCGTAGTGGAGGGCTCCGGATTAATTTTGACCACCTGGGGATCTTTATCGCGCGCCGAAATCTCGTACACACGGGCGTTTTTGCTTTTCGCCTCCATCAGAAAAGCGGCCGCCGCGGCCGGGAATCGAACCCGCGACCTCGTGCTCAGCAGCGCAACGCCTTAGCCACTGAGCCACCGCGGCGGGTGAATATGTCTTTCTATTGTTGTCCGCAGATATTCAGCGGTTCCACCGTGCTGCGGAGTGAGTACTACCTCAACGAGACGGACGACCGGTGTCGAGAGGCGATGCGCCTTTACCGCGAAACAATGGCGCAGACAGCCAGGCTTCTCGGCGCCAGGGACCCGGACCAAGACGTTAAAGACGTGGTCGACTTTGAAATACAGTTCGCCAACGTACGTAGGGCAGGCGTCACGACTCGATAACTTTCATGTGCTCCCTCTTAAAAGAATTTCTTTTTTTTTTATTTGTGGCCTGCGGGAGGGTGGCATCATTTCGCGTGCATTTTAATTTTGAAGTGTCACGACCTACGCGCGTATGTCGTGTTTACAACTGGCTGTAACGGCTCTGATCTCCATAGGAAAGTGACTGTCACCGGGACTTGTAGTTCGTACGTCGCGTGCCATCCCCAGGATGTTTTTTTTTTCGTCACTTGATAAAGTAAGGTTGAAGTTTGGGCGAGTTGGTTTAACATGGCTCAGACTACAGCGCTGAAAAACACCCACAAGGACAAGAAAGGGACATACGCAGGGTTTTCTGCGCTGTAGTCTGAGGCTTGATAGAGAATGAGTGAGAAGGGTGTTGTGAGTTATGAACAAAGAGAAGGTTTTGCTGACGATTTAGGTGCCTCCCAAGTTATTTTAAACCGACCTATTTCTCGTTCTTTTTTTTTTTTTTTTTTTGGTCCGCGGTGAAATTTTTGCGTGCAAAAGAATTTTCATTCCCTAATGAGCGATGATTTGGTAAAACTACTCGTTTAGACAGTGTATTTCTTCCTTCTTTCTTCCTTGTATGTACATGTGCACTCATGGATGAATGAAATGCAAACACGAAAATATCAACCAGAACACGCAAAATCAAAAAAAGCTGTTCGTAGACGCAATAATGCTGCGCTATAGGTATCTTTGGAAGTCCACATTTCCCAACTTTGTTTCTGTAACTAAATCACACGTTATTTTGGCTTGCGTGGAAAGAAATCGCGCTATTTTTGTGTTCCGGATCAAATTTTCGTGTACGCGTTTCATTTGTCCATGAATGTACATTGCCAAGCGGAGACGCACGAAATCAAGCGAAACAATACCTAGGAATTCAGTGTGGCGCAAGTCGTTTCCTCGCTCTGTAATGCGCATACATGCATATTGTATAGGCCTCCCTCGCCCTGCCTTTGCACCCGTCAAAAACAGTCGTCGTGACCTCTGACCGAGCACAGGCCACAACGCAGCAGCATAGGCCATTACTCGGTAGGAGATTGCGACCGTGAGCACCACTGCGACTGGTGAACTCCTCTTCCTATATCCAATTTTTTTTATTACCAAACCCTCTTATGGTTGATCGCATAGCAATCGCAGAACTGTAAACCAGAACTCGTTACAATACCAGTATTCTTAGCTCCGATCAGTCATAGCCCACCTTTAATTTGAAACTGAAGCGAACTGGCCTCCCCCGTCCCCCACCACCACCCCCCCTCTTCACCCTAACCGCAGATCTCGCACTCCAGTGAATTCGACGGTTCGGGGTCCAGCAGCAGCAGCAGCAGCAGCAGCAGTGCAGCAAACACCAACAGCAGCGCGTCCAACGACTCGTCGTCGAACTTCGACTCGGCCATGGTCAGCGTCACGCTGGCCGAGCTACACGACATGGCACCTGAGGTAAGAGATCGATCGATCGATCGATCGATCAATCAATCAATCAATCAATCAATCAACCAACCAACCAATCAATCAATCAATCAATCAATCAATCAATCAATCAATCAATCAATCAATCAATCAATCAATCAATCAATCAATCAAAGAGTATTTTTCTAGGTATCTATCTGGTTGTTACTATTGTTCAAGTCAGTCAAGTGAGAGGTGGGCCTTTCAAATAGCTTATTAGACAACGGTTCCCGGTCGTCCTCGTGCAATAAAGCAACCAGGTTATAAGTTATGGAGGCAAGCAGTGGGAAATTAACCGAAGTACTGTAGACTCTCGATAAACGGAACTTCAAGGGACCGGAAAAATTAGTTCCGTTTAACAGGAGTTCCGTTTACTGAGATAGATGTGTAAAAGTGCACATTTGTGTGCGTACGCACTCTTCATACCATTTCATGGAACTCTAAGCACTAGGAGGTGAATTTAGCTCATAGGTTTTTAGAAAGCAAGAAAACTAAAAAAGGTTTAGGCACAGCATTCACAAGGTTTATTTGGCAACAATTAGTCGCTGTGCACTACAAAATGCATCAATTATCTTTAAGTCCTTGAAACTGCGTCTTCACGGAGGTTAGAGGCGTCAACTTCGCGAGTATTACGAGCCACCGATTGTAGAATACGGCAACGCGGGAATGAAGGGCGAATAGCACCACTATGGCACTAACAAGCCACAAGGAGCTGAGCCCTATAACCTCAGCGTCTTGAATCGAGACCAAACGACTGGAACGAGAACTGCGATGTTGCATTCGTTGCGCTAACACGGCTGACCACTAACGAGACGAGGCTTACGAGGCCAACGAGGTCAAAAAAACATGTAGGAAGAAAAAAAAAACGAAACAGCCGGAACCGTAAAAAGCTGATTCTCATCCCGATGGGTTTCACAAGAAATTCCATTTCTAGTTCCGTTTATACGGTGACGCCGAAATTTTAGTTCCGATTACCGGGAGTTTTTTTTTTTTACGTTATCTGAATACAAAACCAACCAACTTACAGGCTACTGTTCCGTTTAAGCGGCACTTCCGTTTAAGCGATTTCCATTTATCGAGATTCTACTGTATATGTGTGCCGAAGCCCTATTATTGCGTCTGCGTTGGTAGCTTTGCGAGGGGTTTATTAGCTCGTGTGCTCAATTTACTTAACTGATTTGAGAAATAAATTATTTCGCTCTTTCCTCTCTTTCCCGCACAGTTTGGTGCTACTGATATTGACCTCGTCGCTTCAAATCGGTTTTCGACCGTATAGTCGGAGACATATTGCATAAGTAAAGGAAGAAAAACAACACGCTGCTTTGCTGCGAAACTCTGCGGCCATCATGAACAACCAGACGAAAATGAAATATGTAACAGGTGGCTGCGTTGAGAGCGGTGTAACCTTAGCCGTTTAGAAAGGCCCATAAAAGCTCAGCAGGTTAAAAGGGCAAGAACGAGCAGCAGAAGTTTCAGCGTCTTTTTTAGGCTTACAATCATCCCCGCTTGTCCCATCGCTCGGTGAAGTGTTCGGGGAAAAAGGTCGAGGTAAAATATAGGGTCGTCGTTCGGAGCCGTTATTTATACACCCTCCACACCTGCCACTTTCGCAACGGACAGTGAAAAACACTTTACTGAGCAGCCGGATCCGCCTTCGCGAGGTGTGGTGCAGTAATATTAGGCTTCAGGGGAAGCCCCATCAATGCGAGAGCTCTCTTTTTGATTCTTACGTGTCGGGAGCAAAATATTATTTTTTTTTCTTGACAAACCTGTCATAAGCGCGAGATTCTATAGGAGGTGAGAAGTTAGTGTACTTTCTACACGTTTCGAAGCTCCGTTATTGAGACATTCAAAGGTGATGTTTTTCTCTGGCAATGCAATTCTGAGCTCACGGTATACCATTCAATACACAGAACCCACCTCAGTAAAAGCACAGAAAAAAAGCCGTTGTTGATGGCTTTGTCGAAGGAATTTGTCGGAGCACTGAATATGATGAAGAATGAAGGGTTCTATTCATAACCTATACACACGCAATTATACTTGTTCTAAAAATTACAGCATGATCGACAGAACTACACAGAAGAAGCGCGACGGAAAAAGCGCTCGTGCTACTTCTGTGTTGTTGTGCTTATCCCGCGATAATTTTTAGAATACGTATGCACCGACTTGCCCAACTATGTGTTGTGCACGCAATCACGCGCACACACACTTTTTTTTTCAATCTTTTGCTTGCTGTGGCGTGCAGCAGGTGACACAAAACAGTCACGCCCTGGGAGTGGGATTCCATTACACTTCTCGTGATCATCATCATCATCACCATCATCACCATCATCATCACCACCACCACCACCACCACCACCAGCAGCAGCAGCAGCAGCAGCAGCAGCAGCAGCCTATCTACGCCCACTGCAGGACACAGTCCTCTCCTATTAATCTCCAATTATCCCGGTCCTGTGCTAACTGAGGGATTGGTGTAACATTCAGGGACAAGAAGAGAGCGGAGTGAGTCAGGGAACAAACGTGTGTTCAGGACATATTAGTAGAAATTAAGAAGAAGAAATGGGTGTGGACAGGGCATGTAATGCGAAGGCAAGATAAGCGTTAGTCGTTAAGGGTAACAGAGTGGATCCCTAGAGAAGACAAGCGTGGCAGGGGGCGGCAGAAAATTAGGTGGTTAGATGAGACCAAGAAGTTTGCGAAGATAAATTGGTCCACTTCTCTCAGCTCCTCGCAAAAATGGGTAGCGGGACTGCCTGCCTCTGGCTCTCGTTGACGTGGACCAATCATACCTCACTACTTCCGACCTCAACTCAGCTTCGGAATAAGTTTAGTCAATTTTTTTTTTCAACGTTACCACTGGGTCCACTTGGGCAGGCTAACCTCAACGCTGGTTAAACGCCTTAGATCTCGGTCATTATAACTCGCTTCGGTTACCTAAAACCAAATGTCGCTTCGACCTCAAGCACAAATTGGCCTTCTGAGCTAATCTTAGCTTATTTTAAAGGTTTCTTCAAATACGAGACAAACGTTGTGCATTCAACACAGATTATTTAAATACTTAGCAACAGCTGATAAAATTTCCCTCCTGCACTTCTCGGGCACCTTTCTCAGTGTACGAGTCATTATTTTAGGCGAAAACACTTTGTGCGTCTTACTAAGGGTTGTGGAGGTTCTTCAGTAGTGTTTAACCGGGCGATGTCCTCGCAGAGTGATAAGGAGGCGATAAGTTGCGGCTATGATGACATTATAAATTAGTGTAAGGCGTTCGAGAATTATGTGTGTGCCTAATGAAAATATACCTACTTACTTTAAAGAGCCAAGCTCTTAAGCAAATCGTAATTTTTCGTCTACGCAGTTCAAAACACCAAGAAAATGCCTAGCGCTCGTGTGTGCGTGCCTCGCGATGACCGCCCAGCACCCCCTGAACACGTTTGTCAAGCCAAGCATACCCACTTAGGGAGATTGACCAAGATTGCGCCAACCGTGCCTCGCTGCGACCGCCCGGGGTCATCGGCGCACGTTTGAAAGCTAAGCATACTCACTTGGGAGATAGGCCAAGATTAGCCAAAAAAAAAAAAATTTCCAGCGTCCGTCGTTATTGCGGCAACACTTGCTCGGAACGAGGAAGACAAGTGATGGCGTTCGCCCCTCCACACTCCTAATAAAAAAAGGTCGTAGAAAGGTAGCAACGGCCGTATTTACTAACTCCTTATGAACCTTACTATCCCGCGGTTTTGTACGTAGACTCTGCCACTAACAACTGCATGGTTAGTAAATTAACTGAGTGTAGGAAGTAGTAGGCACTAGATTAAGGTCGTGCTTATGACCGTAC